>NC_141013.1:5213548-5461525 GCF_052327205.1 Somniosus microcephalus
TGAATTAAAATGACAGGCGACCGGAAGCTCGGGGTCACCCTTACGGAATGTACCTCGATTGTACCCGAACTATTTCCTCTTTAAGTGTGAGGAGCTGAATCTGTTCAATCAGTACACTCTGGTTTTTCCACTTCATCATATTCTCTATCTGTTTCGTCATCCAGGGATGTCTGATTTTATTTGCCCTACCTTTCTCCCTCGTGGGAATGTACCTCGATTGCACCCGAACTATTCCTCTTTAAAGGCAGCCCATTGTTCCACTACAGTTTTGCCTGTCAATCTTTGATTCCAGTTTACCCGGGCCAGATCCGTTCTCATCCCACTGAAATTGGCTTTCCCCTAGTTAAACATTTTTACTCTAGATTGCTCCCTGTCCTTTTCCATAGCTAATCTAAACCTTATGATATTATGATCACTGTTCCCTAAATGTTCACCTGCTGACACTTGCTCCACTTGACCTACCTCATTCCCCAGGTAGACCTACTTCAATTCTTGCTTTGGGTCATTCCGAAACAAGGTGTGTAAATGAAAGAGCAACACCGATATTTTATGGATCAAGAGTTAAAATTAACAGCATGGATACATCAACAAGTCTAGTTTCTGGGATGTGGGCGTCGCTGGCAAGGTCAGCATTTATTGCCCATCCCTAATTGCCCTTGAGAAGGTGGCAGTGAGCCACTTTCTTGAACCGCTGCAGTCCGTGTGGTGAAGGTGCTCCCACAGTGCTGTTAGGGAGGGAGTTCCAGGATTTTGACCCAGCGACGATGAAGGATTGGCAATATATTTCCATGTCAGGATGGTGTGTGACTTGGAGGGGAACTTGGAGGTGGTGGTGTTCCCATGCGCCTGCAGTAGAGGTCGCGGGTTTGGGAGCTGCTGCCGAAGAAGCCTTGGCGAGTTGCTGCAGTGCATCTTGTAGATGGTACACACTGCAGCCACGGTGCGCCGGTGGTGGAGGATGTGAATGTTTAAGGTGGTGAATGGGGTGACAATCAAGCGGCTGCTTTGTCCTGGATGGTGTCGAGCTTGGTGAGTGTTGTTGGAGCTGCACTCATCCAGGTTTATCCAGCTTCCCCTTAAATGCATCTGTACGATTCACCTCAACCACTCCCTGTGGCAGCGAGTTCCTGTTCTCACCACTTTCTGGATAAAGAAGTTTCTCCTGAAATCCTTATTAGATTTATTAGTGACTATTTTAAGAATCGAAATAGATAAGGGAGAACCAGTGGATGTGGTGTATTTGGACTTTCAGAAGGCTTTCGATAAGGTCCCACATAAGAGATTAGCGTGCAAAATTAAGGCACATGGGATTGGGGGCAAGGTATTGACTTGGATAGAGAACTGGTTGGCGGACAGAAAGCAAAGAGTTGGAATAAACGGGTCGTTTTCCGAGTGGCAGGCAGTGACTAGTGGGGTACCGCAAGGATCGGTCCTAGGACCCCAGCTGTTCACAATATATATTAATGATCTGGACGAGGGAATTGGATGTAATATCTCCAAATTTGCAGAGGACACAAAGCTGGGTGGGAGAGTAAGCTGTGAGGAGGATGTCGTGAAACTCCAGTACGATTTGGACAGGTTGGGTGATTGGGCAGAAACATGGCAAATGCACTATAATGTGGATAAATGTGAGGTTATCCACTTTGGTGGCAAAAACAGGAAGGCAGATTATTATTTGAATGGCAATAGATTGGGAGAAGGGGAAGTGCAAAGAGACCTGGGTGTTATTGTGCACCAGTCGCTGAAGGTAAGCATGCAGGTGCAGCAGGCGGTTAAGAAGGCAAATGGTATGTTGGCCTTCGTAGCAAGAGGGTTCGAGTACAAGAACAAGGATGTCTTGCTGCAGTTGTACAGGGCCTTGGTGAGACCGCACCTTGAGTATTGTGTGCAGTTTTCGTCACCTTACCTGAGGAAGGACGTTCTTGCCATGGAGGGAGTGCAGCGAAGATTCACCAGGCTGATACCTGGGATGGCAGGAATGACGTACGAGGAGAGATTGTGTCGATTGGGCTTGTACTCACTGGAGTTTAGAAGATTGAGAGGGGATCTCATCGAAACCTATAAAATTCTGTCAGGTCTGGACAGACTAGATGCAGAAAGGATGTTTCTGATGGCCGGGGAGTCCAGAACCAGGGGTCATAGTCTAAGGATAAGGGGTAAGCCATTTAGGACTGAAATGAGGAGGAATTTCTTCACCCAGAGAGTGGTGAACCTGTGGAATTCTCTGCCACAGAGGGTGGTGGAGGCCAGTTCATTAAATATATTCAAGAAAGAGTTGGATATATTTCTTGAGGCTAAAGGGATCAAGGGATATGGGGAGAAAGCAGGGACAGGGTACTGAATTTGGATGATCAGCCATGATCTCATTGAATGGCGGAGCAGGCTCGAAGGGCCGAATGGCCTACTCCTGCTCCTTTCTTCTATGTTTCTATGTTGCAGAAAGACCAGCCCACGTACAGCTCAGAGCTCATTTACATACCCATAATGCTGTGCATAGTTCTTGGTCAAAAAGAAGCAAAATAATCTTCCTTGTCTTGACAGTGGTTTTCACAGAGGGTGAAGATTTCAGTTACTTTTCCTGATCTGCGGTGAGACGATTTCTCTGTATATCAGTTCCAACAGCTCAGTACAACCTTAAAGAGGTGTGTCACCGCCTGGGTGTGAGGAGCTGAATCTGATCATTTAGTATACTCTGGTTTCTCTTCAAATCGTATAAATCTTTCGCCTTTTACTAAAGATTTCCGTGGAGAGTAGCATTCCGAGTTTGAAGTAATTTTTTGAGGCCCTGCTTCTTGTGGGGCTGTCTAAATGCTGAAAGAAAGATTTATATTCATTCAAATGCTGGAAAAACTCAGCAGGCCAGGCAACATCCGTGGAGAGAAGTTATAGTTGACATTTCGGGTGAACCCTTTTTCAGAACTGGAAAGGAAGTGAAATAGATCCAAGGCAGGGCTGCGATAGAACAAAAGAAGTGAATAGACATTAAGAGGTATTCAAAACGAGACGAGATGGTGATAGGACAGTGGAGACAAAAGATGGCTCAGATTAGGTGTGAAATGTACTGGCAGGATGAGAGACAGCTGCCATGTGGGAGAGAGAAAAAAAGGAAAGGGGGGGGAAACAAATATAAGTAAAAATGTAATAGGGACCGAGGTTATGATCTGAAATTGTTGAACTCGATATTGAGTCCGGAAAGCTGCAAAGTGCCTAATCGGAAGATGAGGTGCTGTTCTTTGAGTTTACGTTGAGCTTCCGTGGAACAATGCAAGAGGCCAAGGACGGTGAGGTCCGAGTGGGAATGGAGCGGTGAATTAAAATGACAGGCGACCGGAAGCTCGGGGTCACCCTTACGGAATGTACCTCGATTGTACCCGAACTATTTCCTCTTTAAGTGTGAGGAGCTGAATCTGTTCAATCAGTACACTCTGGTTTTTCTACTTCATCATATCCTCTATCTGTTTTGTCATGCAGGGATGTCTGATTTTATTTGCCCTACCTTTCTCCCTCGTGGGAATGTACCTCGATTGTACCCGAACTATTCCTCTTTAAAGGCAGCCCATTGTTCCACTACAGTTTTGCCTGTCAATCTTTGATTCCAGTTTACCCGGGCCAGATCCGTTCTCATCCCACTGAAATTGGCTTTCCCCTAGTTAAACATTTTTACTCTAGATTGCTCCCTGTCCTTTTCCATAGCTAATCTAAACCTTATGATATTATGATCACTGTTCCCTAAATGTTCACCTGCTGACACTTGCTCCACTTGACCTACCTCATTCCCCAGGTAGACCTACTTCAATTCTTGCTTTGGGTCATTCCGAAACAAGGTGTGTAAATGAAAGAGCAACACCGATATTTTATGGATCAAGAGTTAAAATTAACAGCATGGATACATCAACAAGTCTAGTTTCTGGGATGTGGGCGTCGCTGGCAAGGTCAGCATTTATTGCCCATCCCTAATTGCCCTTGAGAAGGTGGCAGTGAGCCACCTTCTTGAACCGCTGCAGTCCGTGTGGTGAAGGTGCTCCCACAGTGCTGTTAGGGAGGGAGTTCCAGGATTTTGACCCAGCGACGATGAAGGATTGGCAATATATTTCCATGTCAGGATGGTGTGTGACTTGGAGGTGGCGGTGTTCCCATGCGCCTGCAGTAGAGGTCGCGGGTTTGGGAGCTGCTGCCGAAGAAGCCTTGGCGAGTTGCTGCAGTGCATCTTGTAGATGGTACACACTGCAGCCACGGTGCGCCGGTGGTGGAGGATGTGAATGTTTAAGGTGGTGAATGGGGTGACAATCAAGCGGCTGCTTTGTCCTGGATGGTGTCGAGCTTGGTGAGTGTTGTTGGAGCTGCACTCATCCAGGTTTATCCAGCTTCCCCTTAAATGCATCTGTACTATTCACCTCAACCACTCCCTGTGGCAGCGAGTTCCTGTTCTCACCACTTTCTGGATAAACAAGTTTCTCCTGAAATCCTTATTAGATTTATTAGTGACTATTTTAAGAATCGAAATAGATAAGGGAGAACCAGTGGATGTGGTGTATTTGGACTTTCAGAAGGCTTTCGATAAGGTCCCACATAAGAGATTAGCGTGCAAAATTAAGGCACATGGGATTGGGGGCAAGGTATTGACTTGGATAGAGAACTGGTTGGCGGACAGAAAGCAAAGAGTTGGAATAAACGGGTCGTTTTCCGAGTGGCAGGCAGTGACTAGTGGGGTACCGCAAGGATCGGTCCTAGGACCCCAGCTGTTCACAATATATATTAATGATCTGGACGAGGGAATTGGATGTAATATCTCCAAATTTGCAGAGGACACAAAGCTGGGTGGGAGAGTAAGCTGTGAGGAGGATGTCGTGAAACTCCAGTACGATTTGGACAGGTTGGGTGATTGGGCAGAAACATGGCAAATGCACTATAATGTGGATAAATGTGAGGTTATCCACTTTGGTGGCAAAAACAGGAAGGCAGATTATTATTTGAATGGCAATAGATTGGGAGAAGGGGAAGTGCAAAGAGACCTGGGTGTTATTGTGCACCAGTCGCTGAAGGTAAGCATGCAGGTGCAGCAGGCGGTTAAGAAGGCAAATGGTATGTTGGCCTTCGTAGCAAGAGGGTTCAAGTACAAGAACAAGGATGTCTTGCTGCAGTTGTACAGGGCCTTGGTGAGACCGCACCTTGAGTATTGTGTGCAGTTTTGGTCACCTTACCTGAGGAAGGACGTTCTTGCCATGGAGGGAGTGCAGCGAAGATTCACCAGGCTGATACCTGGGATGGCAGGAATGACGTACGAGGAGAGATTGTGTCGATTGGGCTTGTACTCACTGGAGTTTAGAAGATTGAGAGGGGATCTCATCGAAACCTATAAAATTCTGTCAGGTCTGGACAGACTAGATGCAGAAAGGATGTTTCTGATGGCCGGGGAGTCCAGAACCAGGGGTCATAGTCTAAGGATAAGGGGTAAGCCATTTAGGACTGAAATGAGGAGGAATTTCTTCACCCAGAGAGTGGTGAACCTGTGGAATTCTCTGCCACAGAGGGTGGTGGAGGCCAGTTCATTAAATATATTCAAGAAAGAGTTGGATATATTTCTTGAGGCTAAAGGGATCAAGGGATATGGGGAGAAAGCAGGGACAGGGTACTGAATTTGGATGATCAGCCATGATCTCATTGAATGGCGGAGCAGGCTCGAAGGGCCGAATGGCCTACTCCTGCTCCTTTCTTCTATGTTTCTATGTTGCAGAAAGACCAGCCCACGTACAGCTCAGAGCTCATTTACATACCCATAATGCTGTGCATAGTTCTTGGCCAAAAAGAAGCAAAATAATCTTCCTTGTCTTGACAGTGGTTTTCACAGAGGGTGAAGATTTCAGTTACTTTTCCTGATCTGCGGTGAGACGATTTCTCTGTATATCAGTTCCAACAGCTCAGTACAACCTTAAAGAGGTGTGTCACCGCCTGGGTGTGAGGAGCTGAATCTGATCATTTAGTATACTCTGGTTTCTCTTCAAATCGTATAAATCTTTCGCCTTTTACTAAAGATTTCCGTGGAGAGTAGCATTCCGAGTTTGAAGTAATTTTTTGAGGCCCTGCTTCTTGTGGGGCTGTCTAAATGCTGAAAGAAAGATTTATATTCATTCAAATGCTGGAAAAACTCAGCAGGCCAGGCAACATCCGTGGAGAGAAGTTATAGTTGACATTTCGGGTGAACCCTTTTTCAGAACTGGAAAGGAAGTGAAATAGATCCAAGGCAGGGCTGCGATAGAACAAAAGAAGTGAATAGACATTAAGAGGTATTCAAAACGAGACGAGATGGTGATAGGACAGTGGAGACAAAAGATGGCTCAGATTAGGTGTGAAATGTACTGGCAGGATGAGAGACAGCTGCCATGTGGGAGAGAGAAAAAAAGGAAAGGGGGGGGAAACAAATATAAGTAAAAATGTAATAGGGACCGAGGTTATGATCTGAAATTGTTGAACTCGATATTGAGTCCGGAAAGCTGCAAAGTGCCTAATCGGAAGATGAGGTGCTGTTCTTTGAGTTTACGTTGAGCTTCCGTGGAACAATGCAAGAGGCCAAGGACGGTGAGGTCCGAGTGGGTATGGAGCGGTGAATTAAAATGACAGGCGACCGGAAGCTCGGGGTCACCCTTACGGAATGTACCTCGATTGTACCCGAACTATTTCCTCTTTAAGTGTGAGGAGCTGAATCTGTTCAATCAGTACACTCTGGTTTTTCTACTTCATCATATTCTCTATCTGTTTCGTCATCCAGGGATGTCTGATTTTATTTGCCCTACCTTTCTCCCTCGTGGGAATGTACCTCGATTGCACCCGAACTATTCCTCTTTAAAGGCAGCCCATTGTTCCACTACAGTTTTGCCTGTCAATCTTTGATTCCAGTTTACCCGGGCCAGATCCGTTCTCATCCCACTGAAATTGGCTTTCCCCTAGTTAAACATTTTTACTCTAGATTGCTCCCTGTCCTTTTCCATAGCTAATCTAAACCTTATGATATTATGATCACTGTTCCCTAAATGTTCACCTGCTGACACTTGCTCCACTTGACCTACCTCATTCCCCAGGTAGACCTACTTCAATTCTTGCTTTGGGTCATTCCGAAACAAGGTGTGTAAATGAAAGAGCAACACTGATATTTTATGGATCAAGAGTTAAAATTAACAGCATGGATACATCAACAAGTCTAGTTTCTGGGATGTGGGCGTCGCTGGCAAGGTCAGCATTTATTGCCCATCCCTAATTGCCCTTGAGAAGGTGGCAGTGAGCCACCTTCTTGAACCGCTGCAGTCCGTGTGGTGAAGGTGCTCCCACAGTGCTGTTAGGGAGGGAGTTCCAGGATTTTGACCCAGCGACGATGAAGGATTGGCAATATATTTCCATGTCAGGATGGTGTGTGACTTGGAGGGGAACTTGGAGGTGGTGGTGTTCCCATGCGCCTGCAGTAGAGGTCGCGGGTTTGGGAGCTGCTGCCGAAGAAGCCTTGGCGAGTTGCTGCAGTGCATCTTGTAGATGGTACACACTGCAGCCACGGTGCGCCGGTGGTGGAGGATGTGAATGTTTAAGGTGGTGAATGGGGTGACAATCAAGCAGCTGCTTTGTCCTGGATGGTGTCGAGCTTGGTGAGTGTTGTTGGAGCTGCACTCATCCAGGTTTATCCAGCTTCCCCTTAAATGCATCTGTACTATTCACCTCAACCACTCCCTGTGGCAGCGAGTTCCTGTTCTCACCACTTTCTGGATAAACAAGTTTCTCCTGAAATCCTTATTAGATTTATTAGTGACTATTTTAAGAATCGAAATAGATAAGGGAGAACCAGTGGATGTGGTGTATTTGGACTTTCAGAAGGCTTTCGATAAGGTCCCACATAAGAGATTAGCGTGCAAAATTAAGGCACATGGGATTGGGGGCAAGGTATTGACTTGGATAGAGAACTGGTTGGCGGACAGAAAGCAAAGAGTTGGAATAAACGGGTCGTTTTCCGAGTGGCAGGCAGTGACTAGTGGGGTACCGCAAGGATCGGTCCTAGGACCCCAGCTGTTCACAATATATATTAATGATCTGGACGAGGGAATTGGATGTAATATCTCCAAATTTGCAGAGGACACAAAGCTGGGTGGGAGAGTAAGCTGTGAGGAGGATGTCGTGAAACTCCAGTACGATTTGGACAGGTTGGGTGATTGGGCAGAAACATGGCAAATGCACTATAATGTGGATAAATGTGAGGTTATCCACTTTGGTGGCAAAAACAGGAAGGCAGATTATTATTTGAATGGCAATAGATTGGGAGAAGGGGAAGTGCAAAGAGACCTGGGTGTTATTGTGCACCAGTCGCTGAAGGTAAGCATGCAGGTGCAGCAGGCGGTTAAGAAGGCAAATGGTATGTTGGCCTTCGTAGCAAGAGGGTTCGAGTACAAGAACAAGGATGTCTTGCTGCAGTTGTACAGGGCCTTGGTGAGACCGCACCTTGAGTATTGTGTGCAGTTTTGGTCACCTTACCTGAGGAAGGACGTTCTTGCCATGGAGGGAGTGCAGCGAAGATTCACCAGGCTGATACCTGGGATGGCAGGAATGACGTACGAGGAGAGATTGTGTCGATTGGGCTTGTACTCACTGGAGTTTAGAAGATTGAGAGGGGATCTCATCGAAACCTATAAAATTCTGTCAGGTCTGGACAGACTAGATGCAGAAAGGATGTTTCTGATGGCCGGGGAGTCCAGAACCAGGGGTCATAGTCTAAGGATAAGGGGTAAGCCATTTAGGACTGAAATGAGGAGGAATTTCTTCACCCAGAGAGTGGTGAACCTGTGGAATTCTCTGCCACAGAGGGTGGTGGAGGCCAGTTCATTAAATATATTCAAGAAAGAGTTGGATATATTTCTTGAGGCTAAAGGGATCAAGGGATATGGAGAGAAAGCAGGGACAGGGTACTGAATTTGGATGATCAGCCATGATCTCATTGAATGGCGGAGCAGGCTCGAAGGGCCGAATGGCCTACTCCTGCTCCTTTCTTCTATGTTTCTATGTTGCAGTAAGACCAGCCCACGTACAGCTCAGAGCTCATTTACATACCCATAATGCTGTGCATAGTTCTTGGCCAAAAAGAAGCAAAATAATCTTCCTTGTCTTGACAGTGGTTTTCACAGAGGGTGAAGATTTCAGTTACTTTTCCTGATCTGCGGTGAGACGATTTCTCTGTATATCAGTTCCAACAGCTCAGTACAACCTTAAAGAGGTGTGTCACCGCCTGGGTGTGAGGAGCTGAATCTGATCATTTAGTATACTCTGGTTTCTCTTCAAATCGTATAAATCTTTCGCCTTTTACTAAAGATTTCCGTGGAGAGGAGCATTCTGAGTTTGAAGTAATTTTTTGAGGCCCTGCTTCTTGTGGGGCTGTCTAAATGCTGAAAGAAAGATTTATATTCATTCAAATGCTGGAAAAACTCAGCAGGCCCGGCAACATCTGTGGAGAGAAGTTATAGTTGACATTTCGGGTGAACCCTTTTTCAGAACTGAAAAGGAAGTGAAATAGATCCAAGGCAGGGCTGCGATAGAACAAAAGAAGTGAATAGACATTAAGAGGTATTCAAAACGAGACGAGATGGTGATAGGACAGTGGAGACAAAAGATGGCTCAGATTAGGTGTGAAATGTATTGGCAGGATGAGAGACAGCTGCCATGTGGGAGAGAGAAAAAAAGGAAAGGGGGGGGAAACAAATATAAGTAAAAATGTAATAGGGACCGAGGTTATGATCTGAAATTGTTGAACTCGATATTGAGTCCGGAAAGCTGCAAAGTGCCTAATCGGAAGATGAGGTGCTGTTCTTTGAGTTTACGTTGAGCTTCCGTGGAACAATGCAAGAGGCCAAGGACGGTGAGGTCCGAGTGGGAATGGAGCGGTGAATTAAAATGACAGGCGACCGGAAGCTCGGGGTCACCCCTACGGAATGTACCTCGATTGTACCCGAACTATTTCCTCTTTAAGTGTGAGGAGCTGAATCTGTTCAATCAGTACACTCTGGTTTTTCTACTTCATCATATTCTCTATCTGTTTCGTCATCCAGGGATGTCTGATTTTATTTGCCCTACCTTTCTCCCTTGTGGGAATGTACCTCGATTGTACCCGAACTATTCCTCTTTAAAGGCAGCCCATTGTTCCACTACAGTTTTGCCTGTCAATCTTTGATTCCAGTTTACCCGGGCCAGATCCGTTCTCATCCCACTGAAATTGGCTTTCCCCTAGTTAAACATTTTTACTCTAGATTGCTCCCTGTCCCTGATATTATGATCACTGTTCCCTAAATTTTCACCTGCTGACACTTGCTCCACTTGACCTACCTCATTCCCCAGGTAGACCTACTTCAATTCTTGCTTTGGGTCATTCCGAAACAAGGTGTGTAAATGAAAGAGCAACACCGATATTTTATGGATCAAGAGTTAAAATTAACAGCATGGATACATCAACAAGTCTAGTTTCTGGGATGTGGGCGTCGCTGGCAAGGTCAGCATTTATTGCCCATCCCTAATTGCCCTTGAGAAGGTGGCAGTGAGCCACCTTCTTGAACCGCTGCAGTCCGTGTGGTGAAGGTGCTCCCACAGTGCTGTTAGGGAGGGAGTTCCAGGATTTTGACCCAGCGACGATGAAGGATTGGCAATATATTTCCATGTCAGGATGGTGTGTGACTTGGAGGGGAACTTGGAGGTGGTGGTGTTCCCATGCGCCTGCAGTAGAGGTCGCGGGTTTGGGAGCTGCTGCCGAAGAAGCCTTGGCGAGTTGCTGCAGTGCATCGTGTAGATGGTACACACTGCAGCCACGGTGCGCCGGTGGTGGAGGATGTGAATGTTTAAGGTGGTGAATGGGGTGACAATCAAGCGGCTGCTTTGTCCTGGATGGTGTCGAGCTTGGTGAGTGTTGTTGGAGCTGCACTCATCCAGGTTTATCCAGCTTCCCCTTAAATGCATCTGTACTATTCACCTCAACCACTCCCTGTGGCAGCGAGTTCCTGTTCTCACCACTTTCTGGATAAAGAAGTTTCTCCTGAAATCCTTATTAGATTTATTAGTGACTATTTTAAGAATCGAAATAGATAAGGGAGAACCAGTGGATGTGGTGTATTTGGACTTTCAGAAGGCTTTCGATAAGGTCCCACATAAGAGATTAGCGTGCAAAATTAAGGCACATGGGATTGGGGGCAAGGTATTGACTTGGATAGAGAACTGGTTGGCGGACAGAAAGCAAAGAGTTGGAATAAACGGGTCGTTTTCCGAGTGGCAGGCAGTGACTAGTGGGGTACCGCAAGGATCGGTCCTAGGACCCCAGCTGTTCACAATATATATTAATGATCTGGACGAGGGAATTGGATGTAATATCTCCAAATTTGCAGAGGACACAAAGCTGGGTGGGAGAGTAAGCTGTGAGGAGGATGTCGTGAAACTCCAGTACGATTTGGACAGGTTGGGTGATTGGGCAGAAACATGGCAAATGCACTATAATGTGGATAAATGTGAGGTTATCCACTTTGGTGGCAAAAACAGGAAGGCAGATTATTATTTGAATGGCAATAGATTGGGAGAAGGGGAAGTGCAAAGAGACCTGGGTGTTATTGTGCACCAGTCGCTGAAGGTAAGCATGCAGGTGCAGCAGGCGGTTAAGAAGGCAAATGGTATGTTGGCCTTCGTAGCAAGAGGGTTCGAGTACAAGAACAAGGATGTCTTGCTGCAGTTGTACAGGGCCTTGGTGAGACCGCACCTTGAGTATTGTGTGCAGTTTTGGTCACCTTACCTGAGGAAGGACGTTCTTGCCATGGAGGGAGTGCAGCGAAGATTCACCAGGCTGATACCTGGGATGGCAGGAATGACGTACGAGGAGAGATTGTGTCGATTGGGCTTGTACTCACTGGAGTTTAGAAGATTGAGAGGGGATCTCATCGAAACCTATAAAATTCTGTCAGGTCTGGACAGACTAGATGCAGAAAGGATGTTTCTGATGGCCGGGGAGTCCAGAACCAGGGGTCATAGTCTAAGGATAAGGGGTAAGCCATTTAGGACTGAAATGAGGAGGAATTTCTTCACCCAGAGAGTGGTGAACCTGTGGAATTCTCTGCCACAGAGGGTGGTGGAGGCCAGTTCATTAAATATATTCAAGAAAGAGTTGGATATATTTCTTGAGGCTAAAGGGATCAAGGGATATGGGGAGAAAGCAGGGACAGGGTACTGAATTTGGATGATCAGCCATGATCTCATTGAATGGCGGAGCAGGCTCGAAGGGCCGAATGGCCTACTCCTGCTCCTTTCTTCTATGTTTCTATGTTGCAGAAAGACCAGCCCACGTACAGCTCAGAGCTCATTTACATACCCATAATGCTGTGCATAGTTCTTGGCCAAAAAGAAGCAAAATAATCTTCCTTGTCTTGACAGTGGTTTTCACAGAGGGTGAAGATTTCAGTTACTTTTCCTGATCTGCGGTGAGACGATTTCTCTGTATATCAGTTCCAACAGCTCAGTACAACCTTAAAGAGGTGTGTCACCGCCTGGGTGTGAGGAGCTGAATCTGATCATTTAGTATACTCTGGTTTCTCTTCAAATCGTATAAATCTTTCGCCTTTTACTAAAGATTTCCGTGGAGAGTAGCATTCCGAGTTTGAAGTAATTTTTTGAGGTCCTGCTTCTTGTGGGGCTGTCTAAATGCTGAAAGAAAGATTTATATTCATTCAAATGCTGGAAAAACTCAGCAGGCCAGGCAACATCCGTGGAGAGAAGTTATAGTTGACATTTCGGGTGAACCCTTTTTCAGAACTGGAAAGGAAGTGAAATAGATCCAAGGCAGGGCTGCGATAGAACAAAAGAAGTGAATAGACATTAAGAGGTATTCAAAACGAGACGAGATGGTGATAGGACAGTGGAGACAAAAGATGGCTCAGATTAGGTGTGAAATGTACTGGCAGGATGAGAGACAGCTGCCATGTGGGAGAGAGAAAAAAAGGAAAGGGGGGGGAAACAAATATAAGTAAAAATGTAATAGGGACCGAGGTTATGATCTGAAATTGTTGAACTCGATATTGAGTCCGGAAAGCTGCAAAGTGCCTAATCGGAAGATGAGGTGCTGTTCTTTGAGTTTACGTTGAGCTTCCGTGGAACAATGCAAGAGGCCAAGGACGGTGAGGTCCGAGTGGGTATGGAGCGGTGAATTAAAATGACAGGCGACCGGAAGCTCGGGGTCACCCTTACGGAATGTACCTCGATTGTACCCGAACTATTTCCTCTTTAAGTGTGAGGAGCTGAATCTGTTCAATCAGTACACTCTGGTTTTTCTACTTCATCATATTCTCTATCTGTTTCGTCATCCAGGGATGTCTGATTTTATTTGCCCTACCTTTCTCCCTCGTGGGAATGTACCTCGATTGCACCCGAACTATTCCTCTTTAAAGGCAGCCCATTGTTCCACTACAGTTTTGCCTGTCAATCTTTGATTCCAGTTTACCCGGGCCAGATCCGTTCTCATCCCACTGAAATTGGCTTTCCCCTAGTTAAACATTTTTACTCTAGATTGCTCCCTGTCCTTTTCCATAGCTAATCTAAACCTTATGATATTATGATCACTGTTCCCTAAATGTTCACCTGCTGACACTTGCTCCACTTGACCTACCTCATTCCCCAGGTAGACCTACTTCAATTCTTGCTTTGGGTCATTCCGAAACAAGGTGTGTAAATGAAAGAGCAACACTGATATTTTATGGATCAAGAGTTAAAATTAACAGCATGGATACATCAACAAGTCTAGTTTCTGGGATGTGGGCGTCGCTGGCAAGGTCAGCATTTATTGCCCATCCCTAATTGCCCTTGAGAAGGTGGCAGTGAGCCACCTTCTTGAACCGCTGCAGTCCGTGTGGTGAAGGTGCTCCCACAGTGCTGTTAGGGAGGGAGTTCCAGGATTTTGACCCAGCGACGATGAAGGATTGGCAATATATTTCCATGTCAGGATGGTGTGTGACTTGGAGGGGAACTTGGAGGTGGTGGTGTTCCCATGCGCCTGCAGTAGAGGTCGCGGGTTTGGGAGCTGCTGCCGAAGAAGCCTTGGCGAGTTGCTGCAGTGCATCTTGTAGATGGTACACACTGCAGCCACGGTGCGCCGGTGGTGGAGGATGTGAATGTTTAAGGTGGTGAATGGGGTGACAATCAAGCAGCTGCTTTGTCCTGGATGGTGTCGAGCTTGGTGAGTGTTGTTGGAGCTGCACTCATCCAGGTTTATCCAGCTTCCCCTTAAATGCATCTGTACTATTCACCTCAACCACTCCCTGTGGCAGCGAGTTCCTGTTCTCACCACTTTCTGGATAAAGAAGTTTCTCCTGAAATCCTTATTAGATTTATTAGTGACTATTTTAAGAATCGAAATAGATAAGGGAGAACCAGTGGATGTGGTGTATTTGGACTTTCAGAAGGCTTTCGATAAGGTCCCACATAAGAGATTAGCGTGCAAAATTAAGGCACATGGGATTGGGGGCAAGGTATTGACTTGGATAGAGAACTGGTTGGCGGACAGAAAGCAAAGAGTTGGAATAAACGGGTCGTTTTCCGAGTGGCAGGCAGTGACTAGTGGGGTACCGCAAGGATCGGTCCTAGGACCCCAGCTGTTCACAATATATATTAATGATCTGGACGAGGGAATTGGATGTAATATCTCCAAATTTGCAGAGGACACAAAGCTGGGTGGGAGAGTAAGCTGTGAGGAGGATGTCGTGAAACTCCAGTACGATTTGGACAGGTTGGGTGATTGGGCAGAAACATGGCAAATGCACTATAATGTGGATAAATGTGAGGTTATCCACTTTGGTGGCAAAAACAGGAAGGCAGATTATTATTTGAATGGCAATAGATTGGGAGAAGGGGAAGTGCAAAGAGACCTGGGTGTTATTGTGCACCAGTCGCTGAAGGTAAGCATGCAGGTGCAGCAGGCGGTTAAGAAGGCAAATGGTATGTTGGCCTTCGTAGCAAGAGGGTTCGAGTACAAGAACAAGGATGTCTTGCTGCAGTTGTACAGGGCCTTGGTGAGACCGCACCTTGAGTATTGTGTGCAGTTTTGGTCACCTTACCTGAGGAAGGACGTTCTTGCCATGGAGGGAGTGCAGCAAAGATTCACCAGGCTGATACCTGGGATGGCAGGAATGACGTACGAGGAGAGATTGTGTCGATTGGGCTTGTACTCACTGGAGTTTAGAAGATTGAGAGGGGATCTCATCGAAACCTATAAAATTCTGTCAGGTCTGGACAGACTAGATGCAGAAAGGATGTTTCTGATGGCCGGGGAGTCCAGAACCAGGGGTCATAGTCTAAGGATAAGAGGTAAGCCATTTAGGACTGAAATGAGGAGGAATTTCTTCACCCAGAGAGTGGTGAACCTGTGGAATTCTCTGCCACAGAGGGTGGTGGAGGCCAGTTCATTAAATATATTCAAGAAAGAGTTGGATATATTTCTTGAGGCTAAAGGGATCAAGGGATATGGGGAGAAAGCAGGGACAGGGTACTGAATTTGGATGATCAGCCATGATCTCATTGAATGGCGGAGCAGGCTCGAAGGGCCGAATGGCCTACTCCTGCTCCTTTCTTCTATGTTTCTATGTTGCAGTAAGACCAGCCCACGTACAGCTCAGAGCTTATTTACATACCCATAATGCTGTGCATAGTTCTTGGCCAAAAAGAAGCAAAATAATCTTCCTTGTCTTGACAGTGGTTTTCACAGAGGGTGAAGATTTCAGTTACTTTTCCTGATCTACGGTGAGACGATTTCTTTGTATATCAGTTCCAACAGCTCAGTACAACCTTAAAGAGGTGTGTCACCGCCTGGGTGTGAGGAGCTGCATCTGATCTTTTAGTATACTTTGGTTTCTCTTCAAATCGTATAAATCTTTCGCCTTTTACTAAAGATTTCCGTGGAGAGGAGCATTCCGAGTTTGAAGTAATTTTTTGAGGCCCTGCTTCTTGTGGGGCTGTCTAAATGCTGAAAGAAAGATTTATATTCATTCAAATGCTGGAAAAACTCAGCAGGCCAGGCAACATCCGTGGAGAGAAGTTATAGTTGACATTTCGGGTGAACCCTTTTTCAGAACTGGAAAGGAAGTGAAATAGATCCAAGGCAGGGCTGCGATAGAACAAAAGAAGTGAATAGACATTAAGAGGTATTCAAAACGAGACGAGATGGTGATAGGACAGTGGAGACAAAAGATGGCTCAGATTAGGTGTGAAATGTACTGGCAGGATGAGAGACAGCTGCCATGTGGGAGAGAGAAAAAAAGGAAAGGGGGGGGAAACAAATATAAGTAAAAAGGTAATAGGGACCGAGGTTATGATCTGAAATTGTTGAACTCGATATTGAGTCCGGAAAGCTGCAAAGTGCCTAATCGGAAGATGAGGTGCTGTTCTTTGAGTTTACGTTGAGCTTCCGTGGAACAATGCAAGAGGCCAAGGACGGTGAGGTCCGAGTGGGAATGGAGCGGTGAATTAAAATGACAGGCGACCGGAAGCTCGGGGTCACCCTTACGGAATGTACCTCGATTGTACCCGAACTATTTCCTCTTTAAGTGTGAGGAGCTGAATCTGTTCAATCAGTACACTCTGGTTTTTCTACTTCATCATATTCTCTATCTGTTTCGTCATCCAGGGATGTCTGATTTTATTTGCCCTACCTTTCTCCCTCGTGGGAATGTACCTCGATTGTACCTGAACTATTCCTCTTTAAAGGCAGCCCATTGTTCCACTACAGTTTTGCCTGTCAATCTTTGATTCCAGTTTACCCGGGCCAGATCCGTTCTCATCCCACTGAAATTGGCTTTCCCCTAGTTAAACATTTTTACTCTAGATTGCTCCCTGTCCTTTTCCATAGCTAATCTAAACCTTATGATATTATGATCACTGTTCCCTAAATGTTCACCTGCTGACACTTGCTCCACTTGACCTACCTCATTCCCCAGGTAGACCTACTTCAATTCTTGCTTTGGGTCATTCCGAAACAAGGTGTGTAAATGAAAGAGCAACACCGATATTTTATGGATCAAGAGTTAAAATTAACAGCATGGATACATCAACAAGTCTAGTTTCTGGGATGTGGGCGTCGCTGGCAAGGTCAGCATTTATTGCCCATCCCTAATTGCCCTTGAGAAGGTGGCAGTGAGCCACCTTCTTGAACCGCTGCAGTCCGTGTGGTGAAGGTGCTCCCACAGTGCTGTTAGGGAGGGAGTTCCAGGATTTTGACCCAGCGACGATGAAGGATTGGCAATATATTTCCATGTCAGGATGGTGTGTGACTTGGAGGGGAACTTGGAGGTGGTGGTGTTCCCATGCGCCTGCAGTAGAGGTCGCGGGTTTGGGAGCTGCTGCCGAAGAAGCCTTGGCGAGTTGCTGCAGTGCATCTTGTAGATGGTACACACTGCAGCCACGGTGCGCCGGTGGTGGAGGATGTGAATGTTTAAGGTGGTGAATGGGGTGACAATCAAGCGGCTGCTTTGTCCTGGATGGTGTCGAGCTTGGTGAGTGTTGTTGGAGCTGCACTCATCCAGGTTTATCCAGCTTCCCCTTAAATGCATCTGTACTATTCACCTCAACCACTCCCTGTGGCAGCGAGTTCCTGTTCTCACCACTTTCTGGATAAAGAAGTTTCTCCTGAAATCCTTATTAGATTTATTAGTGACTATTTTAAGAATCGAAATAGATAAGGGAGAACCAGTGGATGTGGTGTATTTGGACTTTCAGAAGGCTTTCAATAAGGTCCCACATAAGAGATTAGCGTGCAAAATTAAGGCACATGGGATTGGGGGCAAGGTATTGATTTGGATAGAGAACTGGTTGGCGGACAGAAAGCAAAGAGTTGGAATAAACGGGTCGTTTTCCGAGTGGCAGGCAGTGACTAGTGGGGTACCGCAAGGATCGGTCCTAGGACCCCAGCTGTTCACAATATATATTAATGATCTGGACGAGGGAATTGGATGTAATATCTCCAAATTTGCAGAGGACACAAAGCTGGGTGGGAGAGTAAGCTGTGAGGAGGATGTCGTGAAACTCCAGTACGATTTGGACAGGTTGGGTGATTGGGCAGAAACATGGCAAATGCACTATAATGTGGATAAATGTGAGGTTATCCACTTTGGTGGCAAAAACAGGAAGGCAGATTATTATTTGAATGGCAATAGATTGGGAGAAGGGGAAGTGCAAAGAGACCTGGGTGTTATTGTGCACCAGTCGCTGAAGGTAAGCATGCAGGTGCAGCAGGCGGTTAAGAAGGCAAATGGTATGTTGGCCTTCGTAGCAAGAGGGTTCGAGTACAAGAACAAGGATGTCTTGCTGCAGTTGTACAGGGCCTTGGTGAGACCGCACCTTGAGTATTGTGTGCAGTTTTGGTCACCTTACCTGAGGAAGGACGTTCTTGCCATGGAGGGAGTGCAGCAAAGATTCACCAGGCTGATACCTGGGATGGCAGGAATGACGTACGAGGAGAGATTGTGTCGATTGGGCTTGTACTCACTGGAGTTTAGAAGATTGAGAGGGGATCTCATCGAAACCTATAAAATTCTGTCAGGTCTGGACAGACTAGATGCAGAAAGGATGTTTCTGATGGCCGGGGAGTCCAGAACCAGGGGTCATAGTCTAAGGATAAGGGGTAAGCCATTTAGGACTGAAATGAGGAGGAATTTCTTCACCCAGAGAGTGGTGAACCTGTGGAATTCTCTGCCACAGAGGGTGGTGGAGGCCAGTTCATTAAATATATTCAAGAAAGAGTTGGATATATTTCTTGAGGCTAAAGGGATCAAGGGATATGGGGAGAAAGCAGGGACAGGGTACTGAATTTGGATGATCAGCCATGATCTCATTGAATGGCGGAGCAGGCTCGAAGGGCCGAATGGCCTACTCCTGCTCCTTTCTTCTATGTTTCTATGTTGCAGTAAGACCAGCCCACGTACAGCTCAGAGCTTATTTACATACCCATAATGCTGTGCATAGTTCTTGGCCAAAAAGAAGCAAAATAATCTTCCTTGTCTTGACAGTGGTTTTCACAGAGGGTGAAGATTTCAGTTACTTTTCCTGATCTACGGTGAGACGATTTCTCTGTATATCAGTTCCAACAGCTCAGTACAACCTTAAAGAGGTGTGTCACCGCCTGGGTGTGAGGAGCTGAATCTGATCATTTAGTATACTCTGGTTTCTCTTCAAATCGTATAAATCTTTCGCCTTTTACTAAAGATTTCCGTGGAGAGGAGCATTCCGAGTTTGAAGTAATTTTTTGAGGCCCTGCTTCTTGTGGGGCTGTCTAAATGCTGAAAGAAAGATTTATATTCATTCAAATGCTGGAAAAACTCAGCAGGCCAGGCAACATCCGTGGAGAGAAGTTATAGTTGACATTTCGGGTGAACCCTTTTTCAGAACTGGAAAGGAAGTGAAATAGATCCAAGGCAGGGCTGCGATAGAACAAAAGAAGTGAATAGACATTAAGAGGTATTCAAAACGAGACAAGATGGTGATAGGACAGTGGAGACAAAAGATGGCTCAGATTAGGTGTGAAATGTACTGGCAGGATGAGAGACAGCTGCCATGTGGGAGAGAGAAAAAAAGGAAAGGGGGGGGAAACAAATATAAGTAAAAATGTAATAGGGACCGAGGTTATGATCTGAAATTGTTGAACTCGATATTGAGTCCGGAAAGCTGCAAAGTGCCTAATCGGAAGATGAGGTGCTGTTCTTTGAGTTTACGTTGAGCTTCCGTGGAACAATGCAAGAGGCCAAGGACGGTGAGGTCCGAGTGGGAATGGAGCGGTGAATTAAAATGACAGGCGACCGGAAGCTCGGGGTCACCCTTACGGAATGTACCTCGATTGTACCCGAACTATTTCCTCTTTAAGTGTGAGGAGCTGAATCTGTTCAATCAGTACACTCTGGTTTTTCTACTTCATCATATTCTCTATCTGTTTCGTCATCCAGGGATGTCTGATTTTATTTGCCCTACCTTTCTCCCTCGTGGGAATGTACCTCGATTGTACCCGAACTATTCCTCTTTAAAGGCAGCCCATTGTTCCACTACAGTTTTGCCTGTCAATCTTTGATTCCAGTTTACCCGGGCCAGATCCGTTCTCATCCCACTGAAATTGGCTTTCCCCTAGTTAAACATTTTTACTCTAGATTGCTCCCTGTCCTTTTCCATAGCTAATCTAAACCTTATGATATTATGATCACTGTTCCCTAAATGTTCACCTGCTGACACTTGCTCCACTTGACCTACCTCATTCCCCAGGTAGACCTACTTCAATTCTTGCTTTGGGTCATTCCGAAACAAGGTGTGTAAATGAAAGAGCAACACCGATATTTTATGGATCAAGAGTTAAAATTAACAGCATGGATACATCAACAAGTCTAGTTTCTGGGATGTGGGCGTCGCTGGCAAGGTCAGCATTTATTGCCCATCCCTAATTGCCCTTGAGAAGGTGGCAGTGAGCCACCTTCTTGAACCGCTGCAGTCCGTGTGGTGAAGGTGCTCCCACAGTGCTGTTAGGGAGGGAGTTCCAGGATTTTGACCCAGCGACGATGAAGGATTGGCAATATATTTCCATGTCAGGATGGTGTGTGACTTGGAGGGGAACTTGGAGGTGGTGGTGTTCCCATGCACCTGCAGTAGAGGTCGCGGGTTTGGGAGCTGCTGCCGAAGAAGCCTTGGCGAGTTGCTGCAGTGCATCTTGTAGATGGTACACACTGCAGCCACGGTGCGCCGGTGGTGGAGGATGTGAATGTTTAAGGTGGTGAATGGGGTGACAATCAAGCGGCTGCTTTGTCCTGGATGGTGTCGAGCTTGGTGAGTGTTGTTGGAGCTGCACTCATCCAGGTTTATCCAGCTTCCCCTTAAATGCATCTGTACTATTCACCTCAACCACTCCCTGTGGCAGCGAGTTCCTGTTCTCACCACTTTCTGAATAAAGAAGTTTCTCCTGAAATCCTTATTAGATTTATTAGTGACTATTTTAAGAATCGAAATAGATAAGGGAGAACCAGTGGATGTGGTGTATTTGGACTTTCAGAAGGCTTTCGATAAGGTCCCACATAAGAGATTAGCGTGCAAAATTAAAGCACATGGGATTGGGGGCAAGGTATTGACTTGGATAGAGAACTGGTTGGCGGACAGAAAGCAAAGAGTTGGAATAAACGGGTCGTTTTCCGAGTGGCAGGCAGTGACTAGTGGGGTACCGCAAGGATCGGTCCTAGGACCCCAGCTGTTCACAATATATATTAATGATCTGGACGAGGGAATTGGATGTAATATCTCCAAATTTGCAGAGGACACAAAGCTGGGTGGGAGAGTAAGCTGTGAGGAGGATGTCGTGAAACTCCAGTACGATTTGGACAGGTTGGGTGATTGGGCAGAAACATGGCAAATGCACTATAATGTGGATAAATGTGAGGTTATCCACTTTGGTGGCAAAAACAGGAAGGCAGATTATTATTTGAATGGCAATAGATTGGGAGAAGGGGAAGTGCAAAGAGACCTGGGTGTTATTGTGCACCAGTCGCTGAAGGTAAGCATGCAGGTGCAGCAGGCGGTTAAGAAGGCAAATGGTATGTTGGCCTTCGTAGCAAGAGGGTTCGAGTACAAGAACAAGGATGTCTTGCTGCAGTTGTACAGGGCCTTGGTGAGACCGCACCTTGAGTATTGTGTGCAGTTTTGGTCACCTTACCTGAGGAAGGACGTTCTTGCCATGGAGGGAGTGCAGCGAAGATTCACCAGGCTGATACCTGGGATGGCAGGAATGACGTACGAGGAGAGATTGTGTCGATTGGGCTTGTACTCACTGGAGTTTAGAAGATTGAGAGGGGATCTCATCGAAACCTATAAAATTCTGTCAGGCCTGGACAGACTAGATGCAGAAAGGATGTTTCTGATGGCCGGGGAGTCCAGAACCAGGGGTCATAGTCTAAGGATAAGGGGTAAGCCATTTAGGACTGAAATGAGGAGGAATTTCTTCACCCAGAGAGTGGTGAACCTGTGGAATTCTCTGCCACAGAGGGTGGTGGAGGCCAGTTCATTAAATATATTCAAGAAAGAGTTGGATATATTTCTTGAGGCTAAAGGGATCAAGGGATATGGGGAGAAAGCAGGGACAGGGTACTGAATTTGGATGATCAGCCATGATCTCATTGAATGGCGGAGCAGGCTCGAAGGGCCGAATGGCCTACTCCTGCTCCTTTCTTCTATGTTTCTATGTTGCAGTAAGACCAGCCCATGTACAGCTCAGAGCTCATTTACATACCCATAATGCTGTGCATAGTTCTTGGCCAAAAAGAAGCAAAATAATCTTCCTTGTCTTGACAGTGGTTTTCACAGAGGGTGAAGATTTCAGTTACTTTTCCTGATCTACGGTGAGACGATTTCTCTGTATATCAGTTCCAACAGCTCAGTACAACCTTAAAGAGGTGTGTCACCGCCTGGGTGTGAGGAGCTGAATCTGATCATTTAGTATACTCTGGTTTCTCTTCAAATCGTATAAATCTTTCGCCTTTTACTAAAGATTTCCGTGGAGAGGAACATTCCGAGTTTGAAGTAATTTTTTGAGGCCCTGCTTCTTGTGGGGCTGTTTAAATGCTGAAAGAAAGATTTATATTCATTCAAATGCTGGAAAAACTCAGCAGGCCAGGCAACATCCGTGGAGAGAAGTTATAGTTGAAATTTCGGGTGAACCCTTTTTCAGAACTGGAAAGGAAGTGAAATAGATCCAAGGCAGGGCTGCGATAGAACAAAAGAAGTGAATAGACATTAAGAGGTATTCAAAACGAGACGAGATGGTGATAGGACAGTGGAGACAAAAGATGGCTCAGATTAGGTGTGAAATGTACTGGCAGGATGAGAGACAGCTGCCATGTGGGAGAGAGAAAAAAAGGAAAGGGGGGGGAAACAAATATAAGTAAAAATGTAATAGGGACCGAGGTTATGATCTGAAATTGTTGAACTCGATATTGAGTCCGGAAAGCTGCAAAGTGCCTAATCGGAAGATGAGGTGCTGTTCTTTGAGTTTACGTTGAGCTTCCGTGGAACAATGCAAGAGGCCAAGGACGGTGAGGTCCGAGTGGGTATGGAGCGGTGAATTAAAATGACAGGCGACCGGAAGCTCGGGGTCACCCTTACGGAATGTACCTCGATTGTACCCGAACTATTTCCTCTTTAAGTGTGAGGAGCTGAATCTGTTCAATCAGTACACTCTGGTTTTTCTACTTCATCATATTCTCTATCTGTTTCGTCATCCAGGGATGTCTGATTTTATTTGCCCTACCTTTCTCCCTCGTGGGAATGTACCTCGATTGTACCCGAACTATTCCTCTTTAAAGGCAGCCCATTGTTCCACTACAGTTTTGCCTGTCAATCCTTTGCCAGATCCGTTCTCATCCCACTGAAATTGGCTTTCCCCTAGTTAAACATTTTTACTCTAGATTGCTCCCTGTCCTTTTCCATAGCTAATCTAAACCTTATGATATTATGATCACTGTTCCCTAAATGTTCACCTGCTGACACTTGCTCCACTTGACCTACCTCATTCCCCAGGTAGACCTACTTCAATTCTTGCTTTGGGTCATTCCGAAACAAGGTGTGTAAATGAAAGAGCAACACTGATATTTTATGGATCAAGAGTTAAAATTAACAGCATGGATACATCAACAAGTCTAGTTTCTGGGATGTGGGCGTCGCTGGCAAGGTCAGCATTTATTGCCCATCCCTAATTGCCCTTGAGAAGGTGGCAGTGAGCCACCTTCTTGAACCGCTGCAGTCCGTGTGGTGAAGGTGCTCCCACAGTGCTGTTAGGGAGGGAGTTCCAGGATTTTGACCCAGCGACGATGAAGGATTGGCAATATATTTCCATGTCAGGATGGTGTGTGACTTGGAGGGGAACTTGGAGGTGGTGGTGTTCCCATGCGCCTGCAGTAGAGGTCGCGGGTTTGGGAGCTGCTGCCGAAGAAGCCTTGGCGAGTTGCTGCAGTGCATCTTGTAGATGGTACACACTGCAGCCACGGTGCGCCGGTGGTGGAGGATGTGAATGTTTAAGGTGGTGAATGGGGTGACAATCAAGCAGCTGCTTTGTCCTGGATGGTGTCGAGCTTGGTGAGTGTTGTTGGAGCTGCACTCATCCAGGTTTATCCAGCTTCCCCTTAAATGCATCTGTACTATTCACCTCAACCACTCCCTGTGGCAGCGAGTTCCTGTTCTCACCACTTTCTGGATAAAGAAGTTTCTCCTGAAATCCTTATTAGATTTATTAGTGACTATTTTAAGAATCGAAATAGATAAGGGAGAACCAGTGGATGTGGTGTATTTGGACTTTCAGAAGGCTTTCGATAAGGTCCCACATAAGAGATTAGCGTGCAAAATTAAGGCACATGGGATTGGGGGCAAGGTATTGACTTGGATAGAGAACTGGTTGGCGGACAGAAAGCAAAGAGTTGGAATAAACGGGTCGTTTTCCGAGTGGCAGGCAGTGACTAGTGGGGTACCGCAAGGATCGGTCCTAGGACCCCAGCTGTTCACAATATATATTAATGATCTGGACGAGGGAATTGGATGTAATATCTCCAAATTTGCAGAGGACACAAAGCTGGGTGGGAGAGTAAGCTGTGAGGAGGATGTCGTGAAACTCCAGTACGATTTGGACAGGTTGGGTGATTGGGCAGAAACATGGCAAATGCACTATAATGTGGATAAATGTGAGGTTATCCACTTTGGTGGCAAAAACAGGAAGGCAGATTATTATTTGAATGGCAATAGATTGGGAGAAGGGGAAGTGCAAAGAGACCTGGGTGTTATTGTGCACCAGTCGCTGAAGGTAAGCATGCAGGTGCAGCAGGCGGTTAAGAAGGCAAATGGTATGTTGGCCTTCGTAGCAAGAGGGTTCGAGTACAAGAACAAGGATGTCTTGCTGCAGTTGTACAGGGCCTTGGTGAGACCGCACCTTGAGTATTGTGTGCAGTTTTGGTCACCTTACCTGAGGAAGGACGTTCTTGCCATGGAGGGAGTGCAGCAAAGATTCACCAGGCTGATACCTGGGATGGCAGGAATGACGTACGAGGAGAGATTGTGTCGATTGGGCTTGTACTCACTGGAGTTTAGAAGATTGAGAGGGGATCTCATCGAAACCTATAAAATTCTGTCAGGTCTGGACAGACTAGATGCAGAAAGGATGTTTCTGATGGCCGGGGAGTCCAGAACCAGGGGTCATAGTCTAAGGATAAGAGGTAAGCCATTTAGGACTGAAATGAGGAGGAATTTCTTCACCCAGAGAGTGGTGAACCTGTGGAATTCTCTGCCACAGAGGGTGGTGGAGGCCAGTTCATTAAATATATTCAAGAAAGAGTTGGATATATTTCTTGAGGCTAAAGGGATCAAGGGATATGGGGAGAAAGCAGGGACAGGGTACTGAATTTGGATGATCAGCCATGATCTCATTGAATGGCGGAGCAGGCTCGAAGGGCCGAATGGCCTACTCCTGCTCCTTTCTTCTATGTTTCTATGTTGCAGTAAGACCAGCCCACGTACAGCTCAGAGCTTATTTACATACCCATAATGCTGTGCATAGTTCTTGGCCAAAAAGAAGCAAAATAATCTTCCTTGTCTTGACAGTGGTTTTCACAGAGGGTGAAGATTTCAGTTACTTTTCCTGATCTACGGTGAGACGATTTCTCTGTATATCAGTTCCAACAGCTCAGTACAACCTTAAAGAGGTGTGTCACCGCCTGGGTGTGAGGAGCTGAATCTGATCATTTAGTATACTCTGGTTTCTCTTCAAATCGTATAAATCTTTCGCCTTTTACTAAAGATTTCCGTGGAGAGGAGCATTCCGAGTTTGAAGTAATTTTTTGAGGCCCTGCTTCTTGTGGGGCTGTCTAAATGCTGAAAGAAAGATTTATATTCATTCAAATGCTGGAAAAACTCAGCAGGCCAGGCAACATCCGTGGAGAGAAGTTATAGTTGACATTTCGGGTGAACCCTTTTTCAGAACTGGAAAGGAAGTGAAATAGATCCAAGGCAGGGCTGCGATAGAACAAAAGAAGTGAATAGACATTAAGAGGTATTCAAAACGAGACGAGATGGTGATAGGACAGTGGAGACAAAAGATGGCTCAGATTAGGTGTGAAATGTACTGGCAGGATGAGAGACAGCTGCCATGTGGGAGAGAGAAAAAAAGGAAAGGGGGGGGAAACAAATATAAGTAAAAAGGTAATAGGGACCGAGGTTATGATCTGAAATTGTTGAACTCGATATTGAGTCCGGAAAGCTGCAAAGTGCCTAATCGGAAGATGAGGTGCTGTTCTTTGAGTTTACGTTGAGCTTCCGTGGAACAATGCAAGAGGCCAAGGACGGTGAGGTCCGAGTGGGAATGGAGCGGTGAATTAAAATGACAGGCGACCGGAAGCTCGGGGTCACCCTTACGGAATGTACCTCGATTGTACCCGAACTATTTCCTCTTTAAGTGTGAGGAGCTGAATCTGTTCAATCAGTACACTCTGGTTTTTCTACTTCATCATATTCTCTATCTGTTTCGTCATCCAGGGATGTCTGATTTTATTTGCCCTACCTTTCTCCCTCGTGGGAATGTACCTCGATTGTACCTGAACTATTCCTCTTTAAAGGCAGCCCATTGTTCCACTACAGTTTTGCCTGTCAATCTTTGATTCCAGTTTACCCGGGCCAGATCCGTTCTCATCCCACTGAAATTGGCTTTCCCCTAGTTAAACATTTTTACTCTAGATTGCTCCCTGTCCTTTTCCATAGCTAATCTAAACCTTATGATATTATGATCACTGTTCCCTAAATGTTCACCTGCTGACACTTGCTCCACTTGACCTACCTCATTCCCCAGGTAGACCTACTTCAATTCTTGCTTTGGGTCATTCCGAAACAAGGTGTGTAAATGAAAGAGCAACACCGATATTTTATGGATCAAGAGTTAAAATTAACAGCATGGATACATCAACAAGTCTAGTTTCTGGGATGTGGGCGTCGCTGGCAAGGTCAGCATTTATTGCCCATCCCTAATTGCCCTTGAGAAGGTGGCAGTGAGCCACCTTCTTGAACCGCTGCAGTCCGTGTGGTGAAGGTGCTCCCACAGTGCTGTTAGGGAGGGAGTTCCAGGATTTTGACCCAGCGACGATGAAGGATTGGCAATATATTTCCATGTCAGGATGGTGTGTGACTTGGAGGGGAACTTGGAGGTGGTGGTGTTCCCATGCGCCTGCAGTAGAGGTCGCGGGTTTGGGAGCTGCTGCCGAAGAAGCCTTGGCGAGTTGCTGCAGTGCATCTTGTAGATGGTACACACTGCAGCCACGGTGCGCCGGTGGTGGAGGATGTGAATGTTTAAGGTGGTGAATGGGGTGACAATCAAGCGGCTGCTTTGTCCTGGATGGTGTCGAGCTTGGTGAGTGTTGTTGGAGCTGCACTCATCCAGGTTTATCCAGCTTCCCCTTAAATGCATCTGTACTATTCACCTCAACCACTCCCTGTGGCAGCGAGTTCCTGTTCTCACCACTTTCTGGATAAAGAAGTTTCTCCTGAAATCCTTATTAGATTTATTAGTGACTATTTTAAGAATCGAAATAGATAAGGGAGAACCAGTGGATGTGGTGTATTTGGACTTTCAGAAGGCTTTCAATAAGGTCCCACATAAGAGATTAGCGTGCAAAATTAAGGCACATGGGATTGGGGGCAAGGTATTGATTTGGATAGAGAACTGGTTGGCGGACAGAAAGCAAAGAGTTGGAATAAACGGGTCGTTTTCCGAGTGGCAGGCAGTGACTAGTGGGGTACCGCAAGGATCGGTCCTAGGACCCCAGCTGTTCACAATATATATTAATGATCTGGACGAGGGAATTGGATGTAATATCTCCAAATTTGCAGAGGACACAAAGCTGGGTGGGAGAGTAAGCTGTGAGGAGGATGTCGTGAAACTCCAGTACGATTTGGACAGGTTGGGTGATTGGGCAGAAACATGGCAAATGCACTATAATGTGGATAAATGTGAGGTTATCCACTTTGGTGGCAAAAACAGGAAGGCAGATTATTATTTGAATGGCAATAGATTGGGAGAAGGGGAAGTGCAAAGAGACCTGGGTGTTATTGTGCACCAGTCGCTGAAGGTAAGCATGCAGGTGCAGCAGGCGGTTAAGAAGGCAAATGGTATGTTGGCCTTCGTAGCAAGAGGGTTCGAGTACAAGAACAAGGATGTCTTGCTGCAGTTGTACAGGGCCTTGGTGAGACCGCACCTTGAGTATTGTGTGCAGTTTTGGTCACCTTACCTGAGGAAGGACGTTCTTGCCATGGAGGGAGTGCAGCAAAGATTCACCAGGCTGATACCTGGGATGGCAGGAATGACGTACGAGGAGAGATTGTGTTCGATTGGGCTTGTAATCCTGGAGTTAGAGATTGAGAGGGGATCTCATCGAAACCTATAAATTCTGTCAGGTCTGGAAACTAGACAGAGGATGCTACGAAAGGCGAGTAAGACTGGGTTCAGTAAGGAACAGGGGTATAGTCTAAGGATTAGGGTAAGCATTTAGAATGAGGAGGAATTTCTTCACCCAGAGAGTGTGTGAACCTGTGGAATTCTCTGCCACAGAGGGTGGTGGAGGCCAGTTCATTAAATATATTCAAGAAAGAGTTGGATATATTTCTTGAGGCTAAAGGGATCAAGGGATATGGGGAGAAAGCAGGGACAGGGTACTGAATTTGGATGATCAGCCATGATCTCATTGAATGGCGGAGCAGGCTCGAAGGGCCGAATGGCCTACTCCTGCTCCTTTCTTCTATGTTTCTATGTTGCAGTAAGACCAGCCCACGTACAGCTCAGAGCTTATTTACATACCCATAATGCTGTGCATAGTTCTTGGCCAAAAAGAAGCAAAATAATCTTCCTTGTCTTGACAGTGGTTTTCACAGAGGGTGAAGATTTCAGTTACTTTTCCTGATCTACGGTGAGACGATTTCTCTGTATATCAGTTCCAACAGCTCAGTACAACCTTAAAGAGGTGTGTCACCGCCTGGGTGTGAGGAGCTGAATCTGATCATTTAGTATACTCTGGTTTCTCTTCAAATCGTATAAATCTTTCGCCTTTTACTAAAGATTTCCGTGGAGAGGAGCATTCCGAGTTTGAAGTAATTTTTTGAGGCCCTGCTTCTTGTGGGGCTGTCTAAATGCTGAAAGAAAGATTTATATTCATTCAAATGCTGGAAAAACTCAGCAGGCCAGGCAACATCCGTGGAGAGAAGTTATAGTTGACATTTCGGGTGAACCCTTTTTCAGAACTGGAAAGGAAGTGAAATAGATCCAAGGCAGGGCTGCGATAGAACAAAAGAAGTGAATAGACATTAAGAGGTATTCAAAACGAGACAAGATGGTGATAGGACAGTGGAGACAAAAGATGGCTCAGATTAGGTGTGAAATGTACTGGCAGGATGAGAGACAGCTGCCATGTGGGAGAGAGAAAAAAAGGAAAGGGGGGGGAAACAAATATAAGTAAAAAGGTAATAGGGACCGAGGTTATGATCTGAAATTGTTGAACTCGATATTGAGTCCGGAAAGCTGCAAAGTGCCTAATCGGAAGATGAGGTGCTGTTCTTTGAGTTTACGTTGAGCTTCCGTGGAACAATGCAAGAGGCCAAGGACGGTGAGGTCCGAGTGGGAATGGAGCGGTGAATTAAAATGACAGGCGACCGGAAGCTCGGGGTCACCCTTACGGAATGTACCTCGATTGTACCCGAACTATTTCCTCTTTAAGTGTGAGGAGCTGAATCTGTTCAATCAGTACACTCTGGTTTTTCTACTTCATCATATTCTCTATCTGTTTCGTCATCCAGGGATGTCTGATTTTATTTGCCCTACCTTTCTCCCTCGTGGGAATGTACCTCGATTGTACCTGAACTATTCCTCTTTAAAGGCAGCCCATTGTTCCACTACAGTTTTGCCTGTCAATCTTTGATTCCAGTTTACCCGGGCCAGATCCGTTCTCATCCCACTGAAATTGGCTTTCCCCTAGTTAAACATTTTTACTCTAGATTGCTCCCTGTCCTTTTCCATAGCTAATCTAAACCTTATGATATTATGATCACTGTTCCCTAAATGTTCACCTGCTGACACTTGCTCCACTTGACCTACCTCATTCCCCAGGTAGACCTACTTCAATTCTTGCTTTGGGTCATTCCGAAACAAGGTGTGTAAATGAAAGAGCAACACCGATATTTTATGGATCAAGAGTTAAAATTAACAGCATGGATACATCAACAAGTCTAGTTTCTGGGATGTGGGCGTCGCTGGCAAGGTCAGCATTTATTGCCCATCCCTAATTGCCCTTGAGAAGGTGGCAGTGAGCCACCTTCTTGAACCGCTGCAGTCCGTGTGGTGAAGGTGCTCCCACAGTGCTGTTAGGGAGGGAGTTCCAGGATTTTGACCCAGCGACGATGAAGGATTGGCAATATATTTCCATGTCAGGATGGTGTGTGACTTGGAGGGGAACTTGGAGGTGGTGGTGTTCCCATGCGCCTGCAGTAGAGGTCGCGGGTTTGGGAGCTGCTGCCGAAGAAGCCTTGGCGAGTTGCTGCAGTGCATCTTGTAGATGGTACACACTGCAGCCACGGTGCGCCGGTGGTGGAGGATGTGAATGTTTAAGGTGGTGAATGGGGTGACAATCAAGCGGCTGCTTTGTCCTGGATGGTGTCGAGCTTGGTGAGTGTTGTTGGAGCTGCACTCATCCAGGTTTATCCAGCTTCCCCTTAAATGCATCTGTACTATTCACCTCAACCACTCCCTGTGGCAGCGAGTTCCTGTTCTCACCACTTTCTGGATAAAGAAGTTTCTCCTGAAATCCTTATTAGATTTATTAGTGACTATTTTAAGAATCGAAATAGATAAGGGAGAACCAGTGGATGTGGTGTATTTGGACTTTCAGAAGGCTTTCAATAAGGTCCCACATAAGAGATTAGCGTGCAAAATTAAGGCACATGGGATTGGGGGCAAGGTATTGATTTGGATAGAGAACTGGTTGGCGGACAGAAAGCAAAGAGTTGGAATAAACGGGTCGTTTTCCGAGTGGCAGGCAGTGACTAGTGGGGTACCGCAAGGATCGGTCCTAGGACCCCAGCTGTTCACAATATATATTAATGATCTGGACGAGGGAATTGGATGTAATATCTCCAAATTTGCAGAGGACACAAAGCTGGGTGGGCTGGGTGGGAGAGTAAGCTGTGAGGAGGATGTCGTGAAACTCCAGTACGATTTGGACAGGTTGGGTGATTGGGCAGAAACATGGCAAATGCACTATAATGTGGATAAATGTGAGGTTATCCACTTTGGTGGCAAAAACAGGAAGGCAGATTATTATTTGAATGGCAATAGATTGGGAGAAGGGGAAGTGCAAAGAGACCTGGGTGTTATTGTGCACCAGTCGCTGAAGGTAAGCATGCAGGTGCAGCAGGCGGTTAAGAAGGCAAATGGTATGTTGGCCTTCGTAGCAAGAGGGTTCGAGTACAAGAACAAGGATGTCTTGCTGCAGTTGTACAGGGCCTTGGTGAGACCGCACCTTGAGTATTGTGTGCAGTTTTGGTCACCTTACCTGAGGAAGGACGTTCTTGCCATGGAGGGAGTGCAGCGAAGATTCACCAGGCTGATACCTGGGATGGCAGGAATGACGTACGAGGAGAGATTGTGTCGATTGGGCTTGTACTCACTGGAGTTTAGAAGATTGAGAGGGGATCTCATCGAAACCTATAAAATTCTGTCAGGTCTGGACAGACTAGATGCAGAAAGGATGTTTCTGATGGCCGGGGAGTCCAGAACCAGGGGTCATAGTCTAAGGATAAGGGGTAAGCCATTTAGGACTGAAATGAGGAGGAATTTCTTCACCCAGAGAGTGGTGAACCTGTGGAATTCTCTGCCACAGAGGGTGGTGGAGGCCAGTTCATTAAATATATTCAAGAAAGAGTTGGATATATTTCTTGAGGCTAAAGGGATCAAGGGATATGGGGAGAAAGCAGGGACAGGGTACTGAATTTGGATGATCAGCCATGATCTCATTGAATGGCGGAGCAGGCTCGAAGGGCCGAATGGCCTACTCCTGCTCCTTTCTTCTATGTTTCTATGTTGCAGTAAGACCAGCCCACGTACAGCTCAGAGCTCATTTACATACCCATAATGCTGTGCATAGTTCTTGGCCAAAAAGAAGCAAAATAATCTTCCTTGTCTTGACAGTGGTTTTCACAGAGGGTGAAGATTTCAGTTACTTTTCCTGATCTGCGGTGAGACGATTTCTCTGTATATCAGTTCCAACAGCTCAGTACAACCTTAAAGAGGTGTGTCACCGCCTGGGTGTGAGGAGCTGAATCTGATCATTTAGTATACTCTGGTTTCTCTTCAAATCGTATAAATCTTTCGCCTTTTACTAAAGATTTCCGTGGAGAGGAGCATTCCGAGTTTGAAGTAATTTTTTGAGGCCCTGCTTCTTGTGGGGCTGTCTAAATGCTGAAAGAAAGATTTATATTCATTCAAATGCTGGAAAAACTCAGCAGGCCAGGCAACATCCGTGGAGCAAAGTTATAGTTGACATTTCGGGTGAACCCTTTTTCAGAACTGGAAAGGAAGTGAAATAGATCCAAGGCAGGGCTGCGATGGAACAAAAGAAGTGAATAGACATTAAGAGGTATTCAAAACGAGACGAGATGGTGATAGGACAGTGGAGACAAAAGATGGCTCAGATTAGGTGTGAAATGTACTGGCAGGATGAGAGACAGCTGCCATGTGGGAGAGAGAAAAAAAGGAAAGGGGGGGGAAACAAATATAAGTAAAAATGTAATAGGGACCGAGGTTATGATCTGAAATTGTTGAACTCGATATTGAGTCCGGAAAGCTGCAAAGTGCCTAATCGGAAGATGAGGTGCTGTTCTTTGAGTTTACGTTGAGCTTCCGTGGAACAATGCAAGAGGCCAAGGACGGTGAGGTCCGAGTGGGTATGGAGCGGTGAATTAAAATGACAGGCGACCGGAAGCTCGGGGTCACCCTTACGGAATGTACCTCGATTGTACCCGAACTATTTCCTCTTTAAGTGTGAGGAGCTGAATCTGTTCAATCAGTACACTCTGGTTTTTCTACTTCATCATATTCTCTATCTGTTTCGTCATCCAGGGATGTCTGATTTTATTTGCCCTACCTTTCTCCCTCGTGGGAATGTACCTCGATTGCACCCGAACTATTCCTCTTTAAAGGCAGCCCATTGTTCCACTACAGTTTTGCCTGTCAATCTTTGATTCCAGTTTACCCGGGCCAGATCCGTTCTCATCCCACTGAAATTGGCTTTCCCCTAGTTAAACATTTTTACTCTAGATTGCTCCATGTCCTTTTCCATAGCTAATCTAAACCTTATGATATTATGATCACTGTTCCCTAAATGTTCACCTGCTGACACTTGCTCCACTTGACCTACCTCATTCCCCAGGTAGACCTACTTCAATTCTTGCTTTGGGTCATTCCGAAACAAGGTGTGTAAATGAAAGAGCAACACCGATATTTTATGGATCAAGAGTTAAAATTAACAGCATGGATACATCAACAAGTCTAGTTTCTGGGATGTGGGCATCACTGGCAAGGTCAGCATTTATTGCCCATCCCTAATTGCCCTTGAGAAGGTGGCAGTGAGCCACCTTCTTGAACCGCTGCAGTCCGTGTGGTGAAGGTGCTCCCACAGTGCTGTTAGGGAGGGAGTTCCAGGATTTTGACCCAGCGACGATGAAGGATTGGCAATATATTTCCATGTCAGGATGGTGTGTGACTTGGAGGGGAACTTGGAGGTGGTGGTGTTCCCATGCGCCTGCAGTAGAGGTCGCGGGTTTGGGAGCTGCTGCCGAAGAAGCCTTGGCGAGTTGCTGCAGTGCATCTTGTAGATGGTACACACTGCAGCCACGGTGCGCCGGTGGTGGAGGATGTGAATGTTTAAGGTGGTGAATGGGGTGACAATCAAGTGGCTGCTTTGTCCTGGATGGTGTCGAGCTTGGTGAGTGTTGTTGGAGCTGCACTCATCCAGGTTTATCCAGCTTCCCCTTAAATGCATCTGTACTATTCACCTCAACCACTCCCTGTGGCAGCGAGTTCCTGTTCTCACCACTTTCTGGATAAAGAAGTTTCTCCTGAAATCCTTATTAGATTTATTAGTGACTATTTTAAGAATCGAAATAGATAAGGGAGAACCAGTGGATGTGGTGTATTTGGACTTTCAGAAGGCTTTCAATAAGGTCCCACATAAGAGATTAGCGTGCAAAATTAAGGCACATGGGATTGGGGGCAAGGTATTGACTTGGATAGAGAACTGGTTGGCGGACAGAAAGCAAAGAGTTGGAATAAACGGGTCGTTTTCCGAGTGGCAGGCAGTGACTAGTGGGGTACCGCAAGGATCGGTCCTAGGACCCCAGCTGTTCACAATATATATTAATGATCTGGACGAGGGAATTGGATGTAATATCTCCAAATTTGCAGAGGACACAAAGCTGGGTGGGAGAGTAAGCTGTGAGGAGGATGTCGTGAAACTCCAGTACGATTTGGACAGGTTGGGTGATTGGGCAGAAACATGGCAAATGCACTATAATGTGGATAAATGTGAGGTTATCCACTTTGGTGGCAAAAACAGGAAGGCAGATTGTTATTTGAATGGCAATAGATTGGGAGAAGGGGAAGTGCAAAGAGACCTGGGTGTTATTGTGCACCAGTCGCTGAAGGTAAGCATGCAGGTGCAGCAGGCGGTTAAGAAGGCAAATGGTATGTTGGCCTTCGTAGCAAGAGGGTTCGAGTACAAGAACAAGGATGTCTTGCTGCAGTTGTACAGGGCCTTGGTGAGACCGCACCTTGAGTATTGTGTGCAGTTTTGGTCACCTTACCTGAGGAAGGACGTTCTTGCCATGGAGGGAGTGCAGCGAAGATTCACCAGGCTGATACCTGGGATGGCAGGAATGACGTACGAGGAGAGATTGTGTCGATTGGGCTTGTACTCACTGGAGTTTAGAAGATTGAGAGGGGATCTCATCGAAACCTATAAAATTCTGTCAGGTCTGGACAGACTAGATGCAGAAAGGATGTTTCTGATGGCCGGGGAGTCCAGAACCAGGGGTCATAGTCTAAGGATAAGGGGTAAGCCATTTAGGACTGAAATGAGGAGGAATTTCTTCACCCAGAGAGTGGTGAACCTGTGGAATTCTCTGCCACAGAGGGTGGTGGAGGCCAGTTCATTAAATATATTCAAGAAAGAGTTGGATATATTTCTTGAGGCTAAAGGGATCAAGGGATATGGGGAGAAAGCAGGGACAGGGTACTGAATTTGGATGATCAGCCATGATCTCATTGAATGGCGGAGCAGGCTCGAAGGGCCGAATGGCCTACTCCTGCTCCTTTCTTCTATGTTTCTATGTTGCAGTAAGACCAGCCCACGTACAGCTCAGAGCTCATTTACATACCCATAATGCTGTGCATAGTTCTTGGCCAAAAAGAAGCAAAATAATCTTCCTTGTCTTGACAGTGGTTTTCACAGAGGGTGAAGATTTCAGTTACTTTTCCTGATCTGCGGTGAGACGGTTTCTCTGTATATCAGTTCCAACAGCTCAGTACAACCTTAAAGAGGTGTGTCACCGCCTGGGTGTGAGGAGCTGAATCTGATCATTTAGTATACTCTGGTTTCTCTTCAAATCTTATAAATCTTTCGCCTTTTACTAAAGATTTCCGTGGCGAGGAGCATTCCGAGTTTGAAGTAATTTTTTGAGGCCCTGCTTCTTGTGGGGCTGTCTAAATGCTGAAAGAAAGATTTATATTCATTCAAATGCTGGAAAAACTCAGCAGGCCAGGCAACATCCGTGGAGAGAAGTTATAGTTGACATTTCGGGTGAACCCTTTTTCAGAACTGGAAAGGAAGTGAAATAGATCCAAGGCAGGGCTGCGATAGAACAAAAGAAGTGAATAGACATTAAGAGGTATTCAAAACGAGACGAGATGGTGATAGGACAGTGGAGACAAAAGATGGCTCAGATTAGGTGTGAAATGTACTGGCAGGATGAGAGACAGCTGCCATGTGGGAGAGAGAAATAAAGGAAAGGGGGGGGAAACAAATATAAGTAAAAAGGTAATAGGGACCGAGGTTATGATCTGAAATTGTTGAACTCGATATTGAGTCCGGAAAGCTGCAAAGTGCCTAATCGGAAGATGAGGTGCTGTTCTTTGAGTTTACGTTGAGCTTCCGTGGAACAATGCAAGAGGCCAAGGACGGTGAGGTCCGAGTGGGAATGGAGCGGTGAATTAAAATGACAGGCGACCGGAAGCTCGGGGTCACCCTTACGGAATGTACCTCGATTGTACCCGAACTATTTCCTCTTTAAGTGTGAGGAGCTGAATCTGTTCAATCAGTACACTCTGGTTTTTCTACTTCATCATATTCTCTATCTGTTTCGTCATCCAGGGATGTCTGATTTTATTTGCCCTACCTTTCTCCCTCGTGGGAATGTACCTCGATTGTACCCGAACTATTCCTCTTTAAAGGCAGCCCATTGTTCCACTACAGTTTTGCCTGTCAATCTTTGATTCCAGTTTACCCGGGCCAGATCCGTTCTCATCCCACTGAAATTGGCTTTCCCCTAGTTAAACATTTTTACTCTAGATTGCTCCCTGTCCTTTTCCATAGCTAATCTAAACCTTATGATATTATGATCACTGTTCCCTAAATGTTCACCTGCTGACACTTGCTCCACTTGACCTACCTCATTCCCCAGGTAGACCTACTTCAACTCTTGCTTTGGGTCATTCTGAAACAAGGTGTGTAAATGAAAGAGCAACACCGATATTTTATGGATCAAGAGTTAAAATTAACAGCATGGATACATCAACAAGTCTAGTTTCTGGGATGTGGGCGTCGCTGGCAAGGTCAGCATTTATTGCCCATCCCTAATTGCCCTTGAGAAGGTGGCAGTGAGCCACCTTCTTGAACCGCTGCAGTCCGTGTGGTGAAGGTGCTCCCACAGTGCTGTTAGGGAGGGAGTTCCAGGATTTTGACCCAGCGACGATGAAGGATTGGCAATATATTTCCATGTCAGGATGGTGTGTGACTTGGAGGGGAACTTGGAGGTGGTGGTGTTCCCATGCGCCTGCAGTAGAGGTCGCGGGTTTGGGAGCTGCTGCCGAAGAAGCCTTGGCGAGTTGCTGCAGTGCATCTTGTAGATGGTACACACTGCAGCCACGGTGCGCCGGTGGTGGAGGATGTGAATGTTTAAGGTGGTGAATGGGGTGACAATCAAGCGGCTGCTTTGTCCTGGATGGTGTCGAGCTTGGTGAGTGTTGTTGGAGCTGCACTCATCCAGGTTTATCCAGCTTCCCCTTAAATGCATCTGTACTATTCACCTCAACCACTCCCTGTGGCAGCGAGTTCCTGTTCTCACCACTTTCTGGATAAAGAAGTTTCTCCTGAAATCCTTATTAGATTTATTAGTGACTATTTTAAGAATCGAAATAGATAAGGGAGAACCAGTGGATGTGGTGTATTTGGACTTTCAGAAGGCTTTCGATAAGGTCCCACATAAGAGATTAGCGTGCAAAATTAAGGCACATGGGATTGGGGGCAAGGTATTGACTTGGATAGAGAACTGGTTGGCGGACAGAAAGCAAAGAGTTGGAATAAACGGGTCGTTTTCCGAGTGGCAGGCAGTGACTAGTGGGGTACCGCAAGGATCGGTCCTAGGACCCCAGCTGTTCACAATATATATTAATGATCTGGCCGAGGGAATTGGATGTAATATCTCCAAATTTGCAGAGGACACAAAGCTGGGTGGGAGAGTAAGCTGTGAGGAGGATGTCGTGAAACTCCAGTACGATTTGGACAGGTTGGGTGATTGGGCAGAAACATGGCAAATGCACTATAATGTGGATAAATGTGAGGTTATCCACTTTGGTGGCAAAAACAGGAAGGCAGATTATTATTTGAATGGCAATAGATTGGGAGAAGGGGAAGTGCAAAGAGACCTGGGTGTTATTGTGCACCAGTCGCTGAAGGTAAGCATGCAGGTGCAGCAGGCGGTTAAGAAGGCAAATGGTATGTTGGCCTTCGTAGCAAGAGGGTTCGAGTACAAGAACAAGGATGTCTTGCTGCAGTTGTACAGGGCCTTGGTGAGACCGCACCTTGAGTATTGTGTGCAGTTTTGGTCACCTTACCTGAGGAAGGACGTTCTTGCCATGGAGGGAGCGCAGCGAAGATTCACCAGGCTGATACCTGGGATGGCAGGAATGACGTACGAGGAGAGATTGTGTCGATTGGGCTTGTACTCACTGGAGTTTAGAAGATTGAGAGGGGATCTCATCGAAACCTATAAAATTCTGTCAGGTCTGGACAGACTAGATGCAGAAAGGATGTTTCTGATGGCCGGGGAGTCCAGAACCAGGGGTCATAGTCTAAGGATAAGGGGTAAGCCATTTAGGACTGAAATGAGGAGGAATTTCTTCACCCAGAGAGTGGTGAACCTGTGGAATTCTCTGCCACAGAGGGTGGTGGAGGCCAGTTCATTAAATATATTCAAGAAAGAGTTGGATATATTTCTTGAGGCTAAAGGGATCAAGGGATATGGAGAGAAAGCAGGGACAGGGTACTGAATTTGGATGATCAGCCATGATCTCATTGAATGGCGGAGCAGGCTCGAAGGGCCGAATGGCCTACTCCTGCTCCTTTCTTCTATGTTTCTATGTTGCAGTAAGACCAGCCCACGTACAGCTCAGAGCTCATTTACATACCCATAATGCTGTGCATAGTTCTTGGCCAAAAAGAAGCAAAATAATCTTCCTTGTCTTGACAGTGGTTTTCACAGAGGGTGAAGATTTCAGTTACTTTTCCTGATCTGCGGTGAGACGATTTCTCTGTATATCAGTTCCAACAGCTCAGTACAACCTTAAAGAGGTGTGTCACCGCCTGGGTGTGAGGAGCTGAATCTGATCTTTTAGTATACTCTGGTTTCTCTTCAAATCGTATAAATCTTTCGCCTTTTACTAAAGATTTCCGTGGAGAGGAGCATTCCGAGTTTGAAGTAATTTTTTGAGGCCCTGCTTCTTGTGGGGCTGTCTAAATGCTGAAAGAAAGATTTATATTCATTCAAATGCTGGAAAAACTCAGCAGGCCAGGCAACATCCGTGGAGAGAAGTTATAGTTGACATTTCGGGTGAACCCTTTTTCAGAACTGGAAAGGAAGTGAAATAGATCCAAGGCAGGGCTGCGATAGAACAAAAGAAGTGAATAGACATTAAGAGGTATTCAAAACGAGACGAGATGGTGATAGGACAGTGGAGACAAAAGATGGCTCAGATTAGGTGTGAAATGTACTGGCAGGATGAGAGACAGCTGCCATGTGGGAGAGAGAAATAAAGGAAAGGGGGGGGAAACAAATATAAGTAAAAATGTAATAGGGACCGAGGTTATGATCTGAAATTGTTGAACTCGATATTGAGTCCGGAAAGCTGCAAAGTGCCTAATCGGAAGATGAGGTGCTGTTCTTTGAGTTTACGTTGAGCTTCCGTGGAACAATGCAAGAGGCCAAGGACGGTGAGGTCCGAGTGGGAATGGAGCGGTGAATTAAAATGACAGGCGACCGGAAGCTCGGGGTCACCCTTACGGAATGTACCTCGATTGTACCCGAACTATTTCCTCTTTAAGTGTGAGGAGCTGAATCTGTTCAATCAGTACACTCTGGTTTTTCTACTTCATCATATTCTCTATCTGTTTCGTCATCCAGGGATGTCTGATTTTATTTGCCCTACCTTTCTCCCTCGTGGGAATGTACCTCGATTGTACCCGAACTATTCCTCTTTAAAGGCAGCCCATTGTTCCACTACAGTTTTGCCTGTCAATCTTTGATTCCAGTTTACCCGGGCCAGATCCGTTCTCATCCCACTGAAATTGGCTTTCCCCTAGTTAAACATTTTTACTCTAGATTGCTCCCTGTCCTTTTCCATAGCTAATCTAAACCTTATGATATTATGATCACTGTTCCCTAAATGTTCACCTGCTGACACTTGCTCCACTTGACCTACCTCATTCCCCAGGTAGACCTACTTCAATTCTTGCTTTGGGTCATTCCGAAACAAGGTGTGTAAATGAAAGAGCAACACCGATATTTTATGGATCAAGAGTTAAAATTAACAGCATGGATACATCAACAAGTCTAGTTTCTGGGATGTGGGCGTCGCTGGCAAGGTCAGCATTTATTGCCCATCCCTAATTGCCCTTGAGAAGGTGGCAGTGAGCCACCTTCTTGAACCGCTGCAGTCCGTGTGGTGAAGGTGCTCCCACAGTGCTGTTAGGGAGGGAGTTCCAGGATTTTGACCCAGCGACGATGAAGGATTGGCAATATATTTCCATGTCAGGATGGTGTGTGACTTGGAGGGGAACTTGGAGGTGGTGGTGTTCCCATGCGCCTGCAGTAGAGGTCGCGGGTTTGGGAGCTGCTGCCGAAGAAGCCTTGGCGAGTTGCTGCAGTGCATCTTGTAGATGGTACACACTGCAGCCACGGTGCGCCGGTGGTGGAGGATGTGAATGTTTAAGGTGGTGAATGGGGTGACAATCAAGCGGCTGCTTTGTCCTGGATGGTGTCGAGCTTGGTGAGTGTTGTTGGAGCTGCACTCATCCAGGTTTATCCAGCTTCCCCTTAAATGCATCTGTACTATTCACCTCAACCACTCCCTGTGGCAGCGAGTTCCTGTTCTCACCACTTTCTGGATAAAGAAGTTTCTCCTGAAATCCTTATTAGATTTATTAGTGACTATTTTAAGAATCGAAATAGATAAGGGAGAACCAGTGGATGTGGTGTATTTGGACTTTCAGAAGGCTTTCGATAAGGTCCCACATAAGAGATTAGCGTGCAAAATGAAGGCACATGGGATTGGGGGCAAGGTATTGACTTGGATAGAGAACTGGTTGGCGGACAGAAAGCAAAGAGTTGGAATAAACGGGTCATTTTCCGAGTGGCAGGCAGTGACTAGTGGGGTACCGCAAGGATCGGTCCTAGGACCCCAGCTGTTCACAATATATATTAATGATCTGGACGAGGGAATTGGATGTAATATCTCCAAATTTGCAGAGGACACAAAGCTGGGTGGGAGAGTAAGCTGTGAGGAGGATGTCGTGAAACTCCAGTACGATTTGGACAGGTTGGGTGATTGGGCAGAAACATGGCAAATGCACTATAATGTGGATAAATGTGAGGTTATCCACTTTGGTGGCAAAAACAGGAAGGCAGATTATTATTTGAATGGCAATAGATTGGGAGAAGGGGAAGTGCAAAGAGACCTGGGTGTTATTGTGCACCAGTCGCTGAAGGTAAGCATGCAGGTGCAGCAGGCGGTTAAGAAGGCAAATGGTATGTTGGCCTTCGTAGCAAGAGGGTTCGAGTACAAGAACAAGGATGTCTTGCTGCAGTTGTACAGGGCCTTGGTGAGACCGCACCTTGAGTATTGTGTGCAGTTTTGGTCACCTTACCTGAGGAAGGACGTTCTTGCCATGGAGGGAGCGCAGCGAAGATTCACCAGGCTGATACCTGGGATGGCAGGAATGACGTACGAGGAGAGATTGTGTCGATTGGGCTTGTACTCACTGGAGTTTAGAAGATTGAGAGGGGATCTCATCGAAACCTATAAAATTCTGACAGGTCTGGACAGACTAGATGCAGAAAGGATGTTTCTGATGGCCGGGGAGTCCAGAACCAGGGGTCATAGTCTAAGGATAAGGGGTAAGCCATTTAGGACTGAAATGAGGAGGAATTTCTTCACCCAGAGAGTGGTGAACCTGTGGAATTCTCTGCCACAGAGGGTGGTGGAGGCCAGTTCATTAAATATATTCAAGAAAGAGTTGGATATATTTCTTGAGGCTAAAGGGATCAAGAGATATGGGGAGAAAGCAGGGACAGGGTACTGAATTTGGATGATCAGCCATGATCTCATTGAATGGCGGAGCAGGCTCGAAGGGCCGAATGGCCTACTCCTGCTCCTTTCTTCTATGTTTCTATGTTGCAGTAAGACCAGCCCACGTACAGCTCAGAGCTCATTTACATACCCATAATGCTGTGCATAGTTCTTGGCCAAAAAGAAGCAAAATAATCTTCCTTGTCTTGACAGTGGTTTTCACAGAGGGTGAAGATTTCAGTTACTTTTCCTGATCTGCGGTGAGACGATTTCTCTGTATATCAGTTCCAACAGCTCAGTACAACCTTAAAGAGGTGTGTCACCGCCTGGGTGTGAGGAGCTGAATCTGATCATTTAGTATACTCTGGTTTCTCTTCAAATCGTATAAATCTTTCGCCTTTTACTAAAGATTTCCGTGGAGAGGAGCATTCCGAGTTTGAAGTAATTTTTTGAGGCCCTGCTTCTTGTGGGGCTGTCTAAATGCTGAAAGAAAGATTTATATTCATTCAAATGCTGGAAAAGCTCAGCAGGCCAAGCAACATATGTGGAGAGAAGTTATTGTTGACATTTCGGGTGAACCCTTTTTCAGAACTGGAAAGGAAGTGAAATAGATCCAAGGCAGGGCTGCGATAGAACAAAAGAAGTGAATAGACATTAAGAGGTATTCAAAACGAGACGAGATGGTGATAGGACAGTGGAGACAAAAGATGGCTCAGATTAGGTGTGAAATGTACTGGCAGGATGAGAGACAGCTGCCATGTGGGAGAGAGAAAAAAAGGAAAGGGGGGGGAAACAAATATAAGTAAAAATGTAATAGGGACCGAGGTTATGATCTGAAATTGTTGAACTCGATATTGAGTCCGGAAAGCTGCAAAGTGCCTAATCGGAAGATGAGGTGCTGTTCTTTGAGTTTACGTTGAGCTTCCGTGGAACAATGCAAGAGGCCAAGGACGGTGAGGTCCGAGTGGGAATGGAGCGGTGAATTAAAATGACAGGCGACCGGAAGCTCGGGGTCACCCTTACGGAATGTACCTCGATTGTACCCGAACTATTTCCTCTTTAAGTGTGAGGAGCTGAATCTGTTCAATCAGTACACTCTGGTTTTTCTACTTCATCATATTCTCTATCTGTTTCGTCATCCAGGGATGTCTGATTTTATTTGCCCTACCTTTCTCCCTCGTGGGAATGTACCTCGATTGCACCCGAACTATTCCTCTTTAAAGGCAGCCCATTGTTCCACTACAGTTTTGCCTGTCAATCTTTGATTCCAGTTTACCCGGGCCAGATCCGTTCTCATCCCACTGAAATTGGCTTTCCCCTAGTTAAACATTTTTACTCTAGATTGCTCCCTGTCCTTTTCCATAGCTAATCTAAGCCTTATGATATTATGATCACTGTTCCCTAAATGTTCACCTGCTGACACTTGCTCCACTTGACCTACCTCATTCCCCAGGTAGACCTACTTCAATTCTTGCTTTGGGTCATTCCGAAGCAAGTTGTGTAAATGAAAGAGGACTACAGATATTTTATGGATCAAGAGTTAAAATTAACGGCATGGATACATCAACAAGTCTAGTTTCTCTGGTCAAACATACATTTCAGCATAAAAATTTGAAGGCACTGAAATACAGACTAGATTTTTAAGTGGATCCTCAATTGCCTCCTTTCCATGCAAACTCTACCACCTAGAAGGACAAGGACAGCAGGCGCATGGGAACACCACCATCTCCAAGCTCCCCTCCAGGTCACACACCATCCTGACTTGGAAATTTATCAGCCGTTCCTTCATCGTCGCTGGGCCAAAATCCAGGAACTCCGTCCCTAGCAGCACTGTGGGAGCACCTTCACCACACGGACTGCAGCAGTTCAAGAGGGCGGCTCACCACCACATTCTCGAGGGCAACTAGGAATGGGTAATAAATGCCGGCCTTGCCAGCGACGCCCACATCCCGTGAATGAATAAATAAAAAGGCCGGGCTTTGAGCTCCGGGTCTGTACTCATTGTGTCACTGGCTTCCTGCATGAACTAAAATACGATTTGCTCTCTTACATGAACTGTGCTGAGCAAGATTTAAAGAGTAAACATGGAGCGAGAATAAAAATGCAGAGTCAGTTTGTACCCAAGTAAGAATGAAACCCGTCACTGTAAACCCAGCCCACATGCAGCTCAGAGCTCATTTACATACCCATAATGCCGTACATAGTTCTTTGCACAGGAAAGCAAAATAAACTTTCAGGTTTTGATGGTGGTTTTCACAGAGGTTGAAGATTTCAGTTACTTTTCCTGATCTGTGCTAATAGGTTTTCTCTTTTAGTTTTAGTTCCAGCAGCTCAGTGCAACTTTAAAGAGGCGTGTCACCGCCTGGGTGTGAGGAGCTGAATTTGATCAATTAGTACCCTCTGGTTTATTTTCAGATTGTATAAATAGTTTGCTTTTCACTAAAGATTTCCGTGGCGAGGCGCGTTCAGAGTTTGAAGTAAGTTTTTGAGGCCCTGTTTTTTGTGGGGTTGTCTTAAATGCTAAAAGATAGATTTATGTAGTGATTGATTGATTGATTGATTGAATGTGCAAGTTAAGGTAACTGACTGGCCTGTGGTTGTTGAGTTTATCTTTGCACCCTTTTTTGAACAATGGTGTAGTATTTGTAGTTCTCCAGACTTCTGCCACCACCCCTGTATCCAAGGAGGATTGGAATATTATGGCCAGTACCTTTGCGATTTCCGCCCTCAATTTCCTCAGCATCCTAGGATGCATCCCATCTGCTCCTGGTGATTTATCTAATTTAAGTACAGCCAGCCTTTCTAATACCTCTTTTTCAATTTTATCCTATCAAGTGTCTCTACTACCTCCTCCTTCACTATGTCTATGGCAGCATCCTCTTCCTTGGTGAAGATAGATGGAATGTACTCATTTAGTATCTCAGCCATGTCCTCTGCCTCCATGTGTAGGTCTCCTTTTTGGTCTCTAATCGGCCCTACCCCTTCTCTTACTACCCGTTTACAATTTATATGCCTATAGAAGACTTTTGGATTACCTTTTATGTTGGCTGCCATTTTATTCTCATGTCCTCTCTTTGACTCTCTGATTTTCTTTTTCACTTCTCCTCTGACCTTTCTATATATAGCCTGATTCTCAGATGTATTTGCAATCTGACATCTGTCATATGCTCTCTTTTTCTACTTCATCATATTCTCTATCTGTTTCGTCATCCAGGGATGTCTGATTTTATTTGCCCTACCTTTCCCCCTCGTGGGCATGTACCTCGATTGTACCTGAACTATTTCCTCTTTAAAGGCAGCCCATTGTTCCACTACAGTTTTGCCTGTCAATCTTTGATTCCAGTTTACCCGGGCCAGATCCGTTCTCATCCCACTGAAATTGGCTTTCCCCTAGTTAAACATTTTTACTCTAGATTGCTCCCTGTCCTTTTCCATAGCTAATCTAAACCTTATGGTATTATGATCACTGTTCCCTAAATGTTCACCTGCTGACACTTGCTCCACTTGACCTACCTCATTCCCCAGGTAGACCTACTTCAATTCTTGCTTTGGGTCATTCCAAAACAAGTTGTGTAAATGAAAGAGCAACACCGATATTTTATGGATCAAGAGTTAAAATTAACAGCATGGATACATCAACAAGTCTAGTTTCTCTGGTCAAACATACATTTCAGCATAAAAATTTGAAGGCAGTGAAATAGACACTAGATTTTTAAGTGGATCCTCAATTGCCTCCTTTCCATGCAAACTCTACCACCTAGAAGGACAAGGACAGCAGGCGCATGGGAACACCACCATCTCCAAGCTCCCCTCCAGGTCACACACCATCCTGACTTGGAAATTTATCGGCCATTTTTTCACCGTCGCTGGGCCAAAATCCAGGAACTCGCTCCCTAACAGCACTGTGGGAGCACCTTCACCACACGGACTGCAGCAGTTCAAGAGGGTGGCTCACCACCACATTCTCGAGGGCGACTAGGAATGGGTAATAAATGCCGGCCTTGCCAGCGACGCCCACATCCCGTGAATGAATAAATAAAAGGGCCGGGCTCTGAGCTCCGGGTCTGTACTCATTGTGTCACTGGCTTCCTGCATGAAATAAAATACGATTTGCTCACTCGCAGGAACTGTGCTGAGCAAGATTTTTCACCTTAAAGAGTAAACACAGAGCGAGAATAAAAATGCCGAGTCAGCTTGTACCCAAGTAAGAATGGAACCTGTAATGATCAGTAACATGTCATTCTAGAATTGTACACTAGGTGGAGCTGTATGTTTAAGAGTGATCTACCCACAAGGCAGTAGTCAAGATGGATGCCTGTACACTAGTCCACATGGCTGAATAAATGACAAGCTCAAGCTAGTTGTTCATAATGAAAATGTCTATTTATTTATGAACATAACATGGTACCAGGATTGGTAATATCTGCTGAATATTGTGAAACGCGACATGGAGAATTTGAAGCCACCGGAGGATTTGACACTCATGGGGAATGTCGACTGCTATTGGCGGACTTTCAAACAACAATTCAAACTCTACATTGCCGCCATCAGGTTCGGTACGAAGCCAGATGCAAGGAAAATAGTGTTACTGCTCATGGTTGCAGGCCCGCAGGTGATAGAGGTATTTAATACATTTGTATTTGATCAAGAGGACAGAGAAAAAATGGACGATGTGCTAAAGAAGTTTGATACACATTGTTCTCCCAAAAAGAACGAGACCTATGAGAGTTACGTGTTCCGTTCACGGACGCAGCAGCAAAATGAGACTTTTGATAGCTTTCTGACCGATCTGAAACTGAAAGCACAGACATGTAATTTCTCTGAACTGAAATCATCCATGATTCGTGACCAGATTGTGTTTGGTATTCATGATAAAAAAGTCAGGGAAGGTTTGTTGAGAGAAACCGAACTAACATTGGAGGATGCTGTGAAAATATGCCATGCCAGTGAGCTAGCTCAGAAGCACGCGAAGACTTTCAGTGAAATTAATAATAATACGACTGTAATGAGTGACTGTGCTGCTGTCGGTGCTGTGTTCTGCAAGGGGAAGAAACATGGGCAGAACAGAAATGCAAAGCAATCGGAGGATGGAACTTTTAATTGTAAACGCTGTGGTTACCAGCACCAGTCAAGACAATGCCCAGTGTTTGGAAAAATGTGCACAAAATGTAATGGAAAGAATCACTTTGCCAAACAATGCTTTTCAAAAGTAAAAACAAAGAAAGGGCAACAAGTCAATGTGAGTGAGGACACTGATTTAAGTGAGACATTTTTTGTAGGAATGGTGTCATGTGATAATATAGAAAAGGATACAGAAAATGTGCAGCCCTCAGGAATGGACAATGCTGAACATAAAGTTAATGCAGTAAAAGAGGACAAATGGATGATGCCACTGCAGGTAAATGGAGCATTAGTTACATTGAAACTAGACACTGGGGCAAAAGCAAACTTAATCAGTATGAGTGACATTAAAAGTATGAAAGGAAAGCCCAAAATACAGAAAAAGTCAGTACTACTGAAGAACTATAATGGACAGAAAATAGAGAGCTTAGGTGTATGCAGACTGAAAGTGACAGTCAAACACAAAGTGCATCATCTCATGTTTTCTGTTGTGGCTGAAGGACTTGATTCACTACTAGGTGACAAAGCTTGTGAGGTCTTAGAACTGGTCAAGAGAGTCTACCATATAAACTGTGCCATAAGCAGACCAGATGACTCGGTGGATTCTGTAGTGAGTAATTTCCAGGATGTGTTCAAAGGATTTGGAGTTCTACCATTCACTTACAAGATCCAGCTAAAGGAGGATGCTCAGCCAGTGGTACATGCTCCACGGAGAGTTCCAGCACCTCTGCATGACCGGCTCAAGAAAGAACTGGACAGAATGCCCACACTAGGTGTCATCAGGAAAGTCAAAGAGCCAACAGACTGGGTTAACTCCATGGTGTGTGTAGAGAAAAAGAACAATGATCTAAGAGTATGCATGGATCCAAAGGACTTAAATGGAAACATAAAACGTGAACACTTCCAGATTCCCAAGCGAGAAGAAATCACCAGTGAAATGTCAGGTGCCAGATACTTCAGAAAGCTCGATGCCTCACAAGGATTTTGGCAACTAAAACTGGATGAGGAGAGCACCAAATACTGTACCTTCAACACACCATTTGGCAGGTATTGTTTCCTCAGAATGCCTTTCGGGATAATATCTGCATCTGAAATCTTTCATAGAGCGATGGAACACATAATTGAAGGTCTGGAAGGAGTTCAGGTCTCTGTTGATGACATCATCATCGAGGGCTCCACACTGAAAGAACACAATGAGAGACTGACTAAAGTGCTACAGAGCATACACTGGAATGGACTGAAGCTCAACAAAGCCAAGTGTCAGGTTGGGGTCCAGGAAGTCACTTTCCTAGGAGATAATCTATCTGGTAAAGGAATAGAGCCAGATAAGGAAAAAGTAAATGCCATACTGAAAATGCCCAGACCCACTGACAAAAAAGGAGTGGTACGCATCATGGGGATGATAAACTTCATTGGAAAGTTCATTCCTAACTTGTCAGCCAAGATAAGGATACAGAAAATGTGCAGCCCTCAGGAATGGACAATGCTGAACATAAAGTTAATGCAGTAAAAGAGGACAAATGGATGATGCCACTGCAGGTAAATGGAGCATTAGTTACATTGAAACTAGACACTGGGGCAAAAGCAAACTTAATCAGTATGAGTGACATTAAAAATATGAAAGAAAAGCCCAAAATACAGAAAAAGTCAGTACTACTGAAGAACTATAATGGACAGAAAATAGATAGCTTAGGTGTATGCAGACTGAAAGTGACAGTCAAAGACAAAGTGCATCATCTCATGTTTTCTGTTGTGGCTGAAGGACTTGATTCACTACTAGGTGACAAAGCTTGTGAGGACTTAGAACTGGTCAAGAGAGTCTACCGTATAAACTGCGCCATAAGCAGACCAGATGACTCGGTGGATTCTATAGTGAGTAATTTCCAGGATGTGTTCAAAGGATTTGGAGTTCTACCATTCACTTACAAGATCCAGCTAAAGGAGGATGCTCAGCCAGTGGTACATGCTCCACGGAGAGTTCCAGCACCCCTGCGTGACCGGCTCAAGAAAGAACTGGACAGAATGACCACACTAGGAGGCACCTGGAAAGTCAAAGAGCCAACAGACTGGGTTAACTCCATGGTATGTGTAAAGAAAAAGAACAATGCTCTAAGAGTATGCATGGATCCAAAGGACTTAAATGCAAACATAAAACGTGAACACTACCAGATTCCCAAGCGAGAAGAAATCACCAGTGAAATGTCAGGTGCCAGATACTTCAGAAAGCTCGATACCGCACAAGGATTTTGGCAACTAAAACTGGATGAGGAGAGCACCAAATACTGTACCTTCAACACACCATTTGGCAGGTATTGTTTCCTCAGAATGCCTTTCGGGATAATATCTGCATCTGAAATCTTTCATAGAGCGATGGAACACATAATTGAAGGTCTGGAAGGAGTTCGGGTCTATGTTGATGACATCATCATCTAGGGCTCCACACTGAAAGAACACAATGGAGACTGACTAAAGTGCTACAGAGCATACACCAGAATGGACTGAAGCTCAACAAAGCCAAGTGTCAGTTTGGCGTCCAGGAAGTCACTTTCCTAGGAGATAATCTATCTGGTAAAGGAATAGAGCCAGATATGGAAAAAGTAAATGCCATACTGAAAATGCCCAGGCCCACTGACAAAAAAGGAGTGCTACGCATCATGGGGATGATAAATTTCATTGGAAAGTTCATTCCTAACTTGTCAGCCAAGACAGCCTGTCTGCGAGACCTGCTACAAAAAACAAATGAGTTTGCATGGACAGAAAGACATGAACAAGAGTGGATGAACCTCAAAACAGTGCTGACAACCACACCTGTACTCACCTTCTTTGACCCAACAAAGAGAATCAAAGTGTCAACAGATGCATCAAAAGATGGCCTAGGCGCGGTCTTGCTACAAGCAGAGGGTGAAGATTGGAAGCCTGTTGCCTATGCCTCCAGGTCTATGACTGACTCTGAGTGTCGATACGCCCAGATTGAAAAGGAATGTCTAGGCTTGGTAGTTGGACTAGAAAAGTTCCATGGCTATATATATGGACTTCCCACCTTCACAGTTGAGACAGACCACTGCCCACTGGTTGCCATCATAAAAAAACATCTGAATGAGATGTCTCCAAGGATTCAATGACTCATGATGAAGCTGCAAAGATATGACTTTGAACTGATCTACACACCAGGCAAACACATAGTGTTAGCAGATGCACTATCCCGAGCACCCACAATGAGTCATGTGAGCTCTACTGAGGAAGACGTGGATGTTCATGTGAGTATGGTCACTGCTGCGCTGCCCGTGTCAGACACAAAATCAAAGCAAATAGCAGAAGAAACAGTAAAAGATACAGTGTTACAAACAGTAATAGAGAACATTCATCATGGTTGGCCAAAAGGTTCCTGTCCAAAGTACTATCACATCAGGTCAGAGATAAGTGTCGCAAGTGGACTATTACTAAAACAGAACAGAATAGTCATTCCACAGGCTCTACGTCAAGACATGCTCAAAAGGATTCATGAGGGACACCTCGGAATTGAAAAATGCAAAAGGAGAGCAAGAGACACTGTTTATTGGCCTGGCATAAATAAGGACATTGAGAACATGATAGGCATATGTGAGACATGTCAGAAACACCAAAACAAACAAGCAAAGGAACCAATGATAGTAGCTGACTTACCAACAGCACCATGGCAAAAGGTTGGTATGGACCTCTTTCATTTGAATGGTAAAGACTATCTAATAGTGATTGACTACTATTCTAACTATCCTGAGATGGCGCTGCTCTCAAGCAGATCAGCAAGCAGTGTCATATTGCATGTTAAATCCATCTTCGCCAGACATGGAATTCCCAGGATTGCCGTTAGCGACAATGGTCCGTGCTTCAACTGTAAGGAGTGGCAACAGTTTGCAGCACATTATGACTTTCAACACATCACATCCAGTCCTCTGTATGCTCAGTCGAATGGTAAGGCAGAGAAAGGTGTTCAAGTTCTCAAACAGCTACTGAAGAAAGCAACAGAAAGCAAGTCTGATCCTTATCTCGCCCTGCTGAGCTTCCGAGCCTCCCCTTTAGACTGTGGTTCTTCACCTGCTGAACTCCTAATGGGTCGCAAGTTGTGCACCACACTACCCTGCTGTGCAAAAGAAAAGCAGAGTAAGGAACTGAGACAGAGACTTCAACTGTTAAAGCTGAAACAGAAATCACACTATGACAAGTCATCCAAAACTCTGAAACCATTGACAAGGGATGATGTTGTCAGGATAGAGGATCCAGATGCATGGAACAGGAACGCTACAGTTCTTGAGGAAGTAGGACCAAGGTCATACACTGTTACAACTGAGGAAGGACAGATTCTCAGGAGGAACCGCCGTTCCCTCCTGAAAGCACAAGAAACTATCCAAGAGCAAATCGATGACAATGCCGCAAATGAATCTTGTCACTCACCACCAGAACAATCTAACACAAACACACATACAGGCTCTCATGAAAACACATCAGACTTACCTGTGCTGAGAAGATCCACACGTGAAGTAAAAAAGCCTGATAGACTTAATCTTTGAGTACAAAGAAAACTATAATAAAAGAATGAAAAGCTTAGAGTTCATAAAGTAAAGCTTTGAAAATATGTTGACTGTTGTGAAGATGTTTATGTCGTTATGATTGATTGATATTGATTTTGTTTAACCTCAAAGAAAGGGGGGATGTAATGATCAGTAACATGTCATTCTAGAATGGTACACGAGGTGGAGCTGTATGTTTAAGAGTGGTCTACCCACAAGGCAGTAGTCAAGATGGATGCCTGTACACTAGTCCACATGGCGGAATAAATGACTAGCTCAAGCTAGCTGTTCATAATGAAAACATCTGTTTATTTATGAACATAACAGAACCCGTCACTGTAAACCCAGCCCACACGCAGCTCAGAGCTCATTTACATACCCATAATGCCATACATAGTTCTTTGCAAAGGAAAGCCAAATAAACTTTCAGGTTTTGATGGTGGTTTTCACAGAGGTTGAAGATTTCAGTTACTTTTCCTGATCTGTGTTAATAGGTTTTCTCTGTTACGTTTAGTTCCAACAGCTCAGTGCAACTTTAAAGAGGCGTGTCACTGCCTGGGTGTGAGGAGCTGAGTGTGGTCATTCAGTGTACTCTGGTTTTTTTTTTTTTTCCCCGATGGTATAAATCGTTTGCCTTTTACTAAAGATTTTCTTGGCGAGGAGCATTCAGAGTTTGAAGTAATTTTTGAGGCCCTGCTTCTTGTGGGGCTGTCTAAATGCTGAAAGAAAGATTTATGCGTAGTTATTGAATGTGCAAGTTAAGGTAACTGACTGGCCTGCAGTTGCTGAGTTTATCTTTACACCCTTTTTTGAACAATGGTGTAGTATTTGTAATTCTCCAGACTTCTGGTACCATTCCTGTATCCAAGGAGGATTGGAATATTATGGCCAGTGCCTTTGTGATTTCTGCCCTCAATTCCCTCAGCATCCTAGGATGCATCCCATCCGCTCCTGGTGATTTATCTACTTAACGTACAGCCAGCCTTTCTAATACCTCTTTTTCAATTTTATCCTATCAAGTGTCTCTACTACCTCCTCCTTCACTATGTCTATGGCAGCATCCTCTTCCTTGGTGAAGATAGATGGAATGTACTCATTTAGTATCTCAGCCATGTCCTCTGCCTCCATGTGTAGGTCTCCTTTTTGGTCTCTAATCGGCCCTACCCTTTCTCTTACTACCCGTTTACAATTTATATGCCTATAGAAGACTTTTGGATTACCTTTTATGTTGGTTGCCATTTTATTCTCATGTCCTCTCTTTGACTCTCTGATTTTCTTTTTCACTTCTCCTCTGACCTTTCTATATATAGCCTGATTCTCAGATGTATTTGCAATCTGACATCTGTCATATGCTCTCTTTTTCTACTTCATCATATTCTCTATCTGTTTCGTCATCCAGGGATGTCTGATTTTATTTGCCCTACCTTTCCCCCTCGTGGGCATGTACCTCGATTGTACCCGAACTATTTCCTCTTTAAAGGCAGCCCATTGTTCCACTACAGTTTTGCCTGTCAATCTTTGATTCCAGTTTACCCGGGCCAGATCCGTTCTCATCCCACTGAAATTGGCTTTCCCCTAGTTAAACATTTTTACTCTAGATTGCTCCCTGTCCTTTTCCATACCTAATCTAAACCTTATGATATTATGATCACTGTTCCCTAAATGTTCACCTGCTGACACTTGCTCCACTTGACCAACATCATTCCCCAGGTAGACCTTCTTCAATTCTTGCTTTGGGTCATTCCGAAACAAGTTGTGTAAATGAAAGAGCAATACCGATATTTTATGGATCAAGATTTAAAATTAACAGCATGGATACATCAACAAGTCTAGTTTCTCTGGTCAAACATACATTTCAGCATAAAAATTTGAAGGCTGTGAAATAGACACTTGATTTTTAAGTGGATCCTCAATTGCCTCCTTTCCATGCAAACTCTACCACCTAGAAGGACAAGGACAGCAGGCGCATGGGAACACCACCATCTCCAAGCTCCCCTCCAGGTCACACACCATCCTGACTTGGAAATTTATCAGCCGTTCCTTCATCGTCGCTGGGTCGAAATCCAGGAACTCCCTCCCTAACAGCACTGTGGGAGCACCTTCACCACACGGACTGCAGCAGTTCAAGAGGGCGGCTCACCGCCACATTCTCGAGGGCGACTAGGAATGGGTAATAAATGCCGGCCTTGCCAGCGACGTCCACATCCCGTGAATGAATCAATAAAAAGGCCGGGCTCTGAGCTCCGGGTCTGTACTCATTGTGTCACTGGCTTCCTGCATGAACTAAAATACGGTTTGCTCACTCGCAGGAACTGTGCTGAGCAATATTTTTCACCTTAAAGAGTAAACACAGAGCGAGAATAAAAATGCCAAGTCAGCTTGTACCCAAGTAAGAATGGAACCACCATTTCCAAGACTGTCACTGACCTCATCTCCTCTGGAGACCTTCCCCCCGCTGCCACCAACCATATAGTTCCCCAACCCCGCACAGCCCGCTTCTACCTCCTTCCCAAGATCCACAAACAGGACTGCCCTGGTAGACCCATCGTTTCAGCCTGTTCTTGCCCCACGGAACTTATCTCTTCCTATCTTGACTCTATCTTTTCTCCCCTTGTCCAGTCTCTTCCCACCTACATCTGCGACTCTTCCGACGCCCTCCGCCACTTTAACAGTTTCCAGTTTCCTGGCCCCAACTGCTTCCTTTTCACCATGGCGTACAATCCCTCTACACCTCCATCCCCCACCAGGATGGCCTGAGGGCGCTCCGCTTCTTCCTTGAACAGAGGCCCGTCCAGTCCCCATCCACCACCACCCTCCTCCGCTTGGCTGAACTTGTTCTCACATTGAACAACTTCTCCTTTAACTCCACTCATTTCCTCCAAATTAAAGGTGTTGCTATGGGTACCCGCATGGGTCCTAGCTATGGCTGCCTTTTCGTGGGCTATGTGGAACAATCTTTGTTCGAGTCCTACTCAGGTCCCCTCCCTCACCTCTTTTTCCGATACATTGATGACTGTATCGGTGCCGTTTCCTGCTCTCGCCCCGAACTAGACAATTTCATTCACTTTGCCTCCAATTTCCACCCTTCCCTCACCTTCACATGGTCCATCTCTGACTCTTCCCTTCCCTTCCTCGACTTCTCCGTCTCCATCTCTGGGGATAGGTTATTGACCAATATTCACTACAAGCCCACTGACTCCCACAGCTACCTGGACTACACTTCCTCCCACCCCGCCTCCTGTAAGGACTCTATTCCATTCTCCCAGTTTCTCCGTCTCCGCCGTATCTGCTCCGACGATGCCACCTTCCACGCCAATGCTTCCGACATGTCTTCCTTTTTCCGCAACCGAGGGTTCCCCTCTACCGTGGTCGACACGGCCCTCAACCGTGTCCGTTCTATCTCCCGCACTTCTGCCCTCACCCCTGCCCCTCCCTCCCGGAACCACGATAGGGTTCCCCTTGTCCTCACCTTTCACCCCACCAGCCTCCACATTCAACGGATCATCCTCCGCCATTTCCGCTACCTCCAAAGTGATCCCACCACCAAACACATCTTCCCCTCCCCTCCCCTTTCAGCATTCCGTAGGGACCGCTCCCTCCGAGACACCCTAGTCCACTCCTCTATCACCCCAAACAGCCCTTCCCCTTCGCCTGGCACCTTCCCGTGCAAGCGCAGGAGATGTAACACCTGCCCCTATACCTCCCTCCTTCCCACTGTCCAGGGCCCCAAACACCCCTTTCTGGTGAAACAGCGATTTACTTGTACTTCTTGCAATCTAGTATACTGTATTCGCTGCTTACGATGCGGTCTCCTCTACATTGGGGAGACCAAACGCAGATTGGGTGACCGCTTTGCGGAACACCTCCGTTCAGTCTGTGAGGGTGACCCCGAGCTTCCGGTCGCCTGTCATTTTAATTCACCGCTCCATTCCCACTCGGACCTCACCGTCTTTGGCCTCTTGTATTGTTCCACGGAAGCTCAACATAAACTCGAGGAACAGCAACTCATCTTCCGATTAGGCACTTTGCAGCCTCCCGGATTCAATATCGAGTTCAACAATTTCAGATCATAAGCTCGGCCCCTATTACTTTTTTACTTATAATTTTTTCCACCCCTTTGTTTTGGGTCCTCCTTTTCCGCCCCCCCCCCTCCTTTCCTTTTGTTTCTCTCTCTCACCTGGCAGCTGTCTCTTACCTGCCAGTACACTTCACACCTAATCTCAGCTGCCTTTTGTCTCCACGGGCCTATTACCATCTGAATACCTTTTATTGTCTCTTTTCCTTCTTTTGTTCGATCGCAGTCTTGCCTTCGATCTATTTTATTTTCTTTCCAGTTTTGAAGAAGGGTTTCGACCCGAAACATCAACTCAAATTTCTCTCCACGGATGTTGCCTGACCTGCTGAGATTTTCCAGCATTTTCTGTTGTTATTAAGAATGGAACCCGTCACTGTAAACCCAGCCCACATGCAGCACAGAGCTCATTTACATACCCGTAATAATGCTGTACATAGTTCTTTGCAAAGGAAAGCAAAATAAACTTTCATGTTTTGATGGTGGTTTTCACAGAGGTTGAAGATTTCAGTTACTTTTCCTGATCTGTGTTAATAGGTTTTCTCTGTTAGTTTTAGTGCCAGCAGCTCAGTGCAACTTTAAAGAGGCGTGTCACCGCCTGGGTGTGAGGTTCTCGACCCTTCCACCAATGGGAACAGTTTCTCTCTATCTACTCTGTCTACACCACTCATGATTTTGAACAACTCTATCAAATCTTTAATTCTTCAATTCCTGGAGTCTCCAGGGCAATCCTGGAGGGTTGCTAACTCTAAGTACGTTTGAAATAGTTTGCTTTGTTTCATCCATAGAATCATAGAATGATATAGCACAGGAGGAGGCCATTTGTTCCATCGTGTCTGTGCTGGCTCTTTGGTAGACCTATCCAAATCATCCCACTCCCCCATCTTTTTCCCATAGCCCTGTACATTTTTCCCTTCAAGTATTTATTCAATTTTCTTTTGAAAGTTACTATTGAATCTGTCCCACCGCCCTTTCATTCAGCGCATTCCAGATCACAACAACTCGCTGCGTAAAAAAATGTTTCCTCATCTCGCCTCTGGTTCTTTTGCCAATCCCCTTAAATCCGTGTCCTCTGGTTACCGACCCTTCTGCCACTAGAATCAGTTTCTCCTTATTTAGTCTATCAAAACCCTTCATGATTTTGAACCCTTCTATCGAATCTCCTCTTAACCTTCTCTGCTCTACGGAGAACAATCGCAGCTTCTCCAGTCTCTCCACATCACTGAAGTCCCTCATCAGTGTCATTTGCAAAAAAAGCAAATTGAGCTTTAGGTTTTGACAGTGGTTTTTACAGAGGTTGAAGATTTCAGTTACTTTTCCTGATCTGCGGTGAGATGATTTCGCCAGATGTCAGTTCCAGGAGCTCAGTACAACTTTAAAGAGGCGTGTCACCGCCTGGGTGTGAGGAGCTGAGTTTGGTCATTCAGTGCACTCTGGTTTCTCTTCATCAGATTGTATAAATCTTTCGCCTTTTACTAAAGATTTCCGTGGAGAGGAGCATTCAGAGTTTGGAGTAATTTTTCGAGGCCCTGCTTCTTGTGGGGTTGTCTAAATGGTGAAACGTTAACTCTGTTTCTCTCTCCACTGATGCTGCCTGACCTGCTGAGTGTTTCCTGCATTTTCTGTTTGTATTTCAGAATTCCAGCATCTGCGGTATTCTGCTCTTGTTCCAAGGTGCAGTACTTGGTTTCCCCAGGAAGGGGAGCCAATAATCCCCAATTCTACCCATAATGAGTGGAGTCGGACACATCCTTAAATCTGGAGAGAGCAACTCAGGTTAAGGCGATGATGGAAAACGAGGGTGGTGGGGTGGGGCGAGGCGGGGCGGAGTCACTGTAATACTGATTCGGGAAGCCATGAGGTGCTTCTACAGTCATGACCTTGGGTTAATAGTTACCAACTCTGGCTGGACGTAGTCCTGGAGGTTTCATCACATGACCGCCCGCCCCGCCCCGCCCCGCCCCGCCCCGCCTGGCCAACCAGTCTTTTTAATCCCATCTAATAAAAGTGTTCAAAGAAAATAACTTTTTTTTTTAACCCCCCACCTCCTCTATGATTTTTCTCCTGGGTTTTTGTTCGTAGCCCATCTCCTTTTGCCTTGAATATCTCTTAATGTCTCTTAATCTCTCCCGCCTTCCATCCTATCACAGACCTCCCCTTTTGTTCTTTCCTCCCCTCCCCCCTTTCCCAGCCCCTACACTTGCTTAAAAATCTGTTCCATTTCCTGCTTTTTTCCAGTTCTGACGAAAGGTCATCGACCCGAAACGTTAACTCTGTTTCTCTCTTCACAGATGCTGCCTGACCTGCTGAGTTTCTCCAGCATTTTCTGTTTTTATTTCAGATTTCCAGCATCCGCAGTATTTTCTTTTTGTATTTTGTGTTGTTTTGTCTGTAGCAGTGTCTTGGCGATTAATCTTTAAATCCAGGATAGTCCTGGAGTGTTGGCAATAATGCATAAATTATGTTGAAACAGGGCCTGATGATGTTTTTGTAGCTTCTTTATTTATTGATTTCCCACCCTGAGTTTTTAATTTTTTGTCTCGCAGCGTTCTCTGTGTCGTATGTTGAGCTCTAACCAGGACCGTGTGAATGTGGCCTCTAATGACACTCTATTGGATGAGTGGTTCAAGGGCACACAGTAAAACGTTGAAAGAATTATTGCAGCTTGTGACCTTCCTCAAGTGGATTCCTTCTCCGCAGGCTCCGTCTGAAGAAGGTCTCACTGTGTAAACGTCGTTTGAACTTTTGTGTTTTTGCTCATTCCTCACCATCCACCCCCCACACAAACGGTTCAAGAACGCAAGTTCTCGACATGGGAGAATCTGTGCAGGGCCAGTGGTCTCTTGTCACTCTGGCATTATCTCTGCCTCTGGAGTTCTTGTGCATAAACTGTTATTTGGGAAACAACTTGAGGTGCGACACGGGTAAGTGTGGCGATTCACGGGATTTACCAACATATGAAATTAACGGGCAGGGAAAGACCAGCTGGTCCATCAAGCCTGCCCCACACACCATGATGGCCGGAGCGGACACTTCTTACCAGCGTTCCCCGTAAGTTGCGTTTTGTTCTGTGCGGCCTGTTTCTTTTAACGCGCCGTCCCTTTAAATTTCTGCGCATGTGCGTGTTTACAGTGTAAAACATAGGAACATACGAATTAGGAGCAGGAGTAGGCCACTCGGCCCCTTGAGCTTGCTCCGCCATTCAATAAGATCATGGCTGATCTGATTACTCCACATTCCCGCCTACCCCCGATAACCTTTCACCCCCTTGCTCATCAAGAATCAATCTACCTCTGCCTTAAAAATATTCAAAAACTCTGCTTCCACCGCCCTCTGAGGAAGAGTTCCAAAGTCTCACGACCCTCTGTGAGAAAAAATTTCTCCTCATCTATGTCATAAATGGGCGACCCCTTATTTTTAAACAGTGACCCCTAGTTCTAGATTCTCCCACAAGAGGAAACATCCTCTCCACATCCACCCTGTCCAGACCCCTCAGAATCTTATATGTTTCAATCAAGTCACCTCTTACTCTTCTAAACTCCAGCAGATACAAGCCTAGCCTGTCCAACCTTTCCTCATAAGACAACCCACCCATTCCAGGTATTAGTCTAGTAAACCTTCTCTGAACTGCTTCCAACACGTTTACATCCTTCCTTAAATAATGAGACCAATACTGTACACAGTGCTCCAGATGTGGTCTCACCAATGTCCTGTATAACTGAAACATAACCTCCCTACTTTTGTATTCAATTCTCCTCGCAATAAACAATAACATTCTATTAGCTTTCCTAATTACCTGCTGTACCTGCATAGTAACCTTTTGCGATTCATGCACTAGCACACCCAGATCCCTCTGCATCTCAGAGCTCTGCAATCTCTCACCATTTAGATAATAGGCTTCTTTTTTAATCTTCCTGCCAAAATAGACAATTTCACATTTTCCCACTGATGTAAAAAGACTACTAAGCACTTGGTTTGAGTATAAAACAAGGCTTTAATCAACTGTTTCACAACCATGAGATTCTAGTTACATCACTAGTTCCTGGTTACAGAAACATCCTGAGCAAGCTGGGCCCACGCCCGAGTATTTATACTCCTTGGACGGCGCCACCAGCTGGCCACCCAGTGTTACTTCATGAGTCATGATAAGATTCATGACACCCACATTATACTCCATTTGCCAGATCTTTGCCCACTCACATAACCCATCTATATCCTAAAAGCCGGTGAGCAGCCCGGGCGGGACCTTTCCCATTACTGCGCGGCCATGCACACGCGCAGCTTAGAGGGAACATTGCTTCACACCCTGCCCCCACCCCCCCACCCACTCCATCCACATAATCTTCTGGGAGAGGCAAAAAAACAGAAAGCCCAGGGCCAATAAAGGGGGAAACAAACTGTGGAAAGTTCCTGTCCCACCCTCTGGTGCAGGATCTCACTCTTGCCCTTTAAGACAGCGTTATTCGCTAACTTTGGTCATTGGCCACTATCCCAGCCAGTCTGAGGAATTCTGCAGCGAGTAATTGGGTTGCGGCTCCATGATTGCGATTTATTTTCTTTTATTATCCATTCTCGGGATGTGGGCGTCGCTGGCAAGGCCGGTAGTTACTTGGTTGCCATGAGAACGGGATGTTGGGCCTTCTATCTTTGTAGCGGGTTTGATACAACTTGAGAGGCCACTTCAGAGGGCAGTTCAGAGTCAACCACATTGGTGTGGGGACTGGAGTCACGTATAGGCCCAGACCGGGAAAGGACGGCAGGTTTCCTTCCCTAAAGGACATTTAGTGAACCAGTTGGGTTTTACGACAATCCGACAGCTTCGTGGTCACTTGGACAGGTGACAGCATCTTATTGCGTAGAATCATAGAATCGCACAGCGCAGAAGGAGGCCATTCGGCCCATCGTGCCTGTGCCGGCTCTTTGAAAGAGCTCTCCAATTAGTCCCGCTCCCCCCTGATTTTTCCCCATAGTCTTGCAATTTTTTCTTTCCAAGTATTTATCCAATTCCCTTTTGAAAGCCACTATTATTTCCGGATTTTTAAAAAAAAATGAAATTCAAAATTCTCAAGCTGGCCTTCGGAGCAACACATCGCACGCAGCCTTCATCAGACTGGCTCTTCAGTGTGCTTGTGGTAATCGGGATTTCCAGACGTCAGCAGCTCTGTCCTTGAGCAATCAAGGACAAGAAAAGGTTAATTGACCCATTGAAGCTCCCCCGTTAGTACATTAACTCTCTCTTGATGGTGCTTGAGTGCAATTTGAATAACCCAAGTCTTGTGTCTGATGCCAGAAAAAACCATTTCAGATTACTGAAGCTCATCTCTCAGTACCCAAGCACTCCCATCACAGAATCCAGCTGTATTTTAAACATCCCCCAATGTCTAACCGCCTGACTGATTATTACTAACATTTATCACTCCTTGAATAAAACAGTTCTTGCCAGTGTCTGATGTAAATGTACTTTTCACTAAATTTCCACTTGCACCATCTTGGACCTACATTCCTGGTCTATCTTATTTGTATCGGTCTATATTTTATATACTTTGGCAAGATTCCCTCTTTAAGGGGTTTTCCTCGCCTCGTGTCAGGGTCTGTTGTAAACTCATTGATAGAGATTGATCGCTGTGATCGGTCAAGAACTCCATTATCGTTGGATCATGAATTTAAAAAAAAGTGAGAGCCAGCAAAGCGTTAATGAAAGGGAAGCAATTCTAACAAATGCCTCAGCATTAAGCTATTGACGTAAACTAGGTTGGTGTTGTACGCCTTGACCTTCAGAAGACATCTGACAAAGTCTCGTACAAAAGACATGCAGCAAAGGTGAAGGTTCATGAATCATTGATGAAATGGCAAATTAGACGGAGAATTGGCTTGACAAGAAGAAGCAGAGAGCAACCGTTAAGGGGATTGTTTAAGCTGAGTTGCAGTGACTGATGGAATGCCAAAGGAATCAGTTGTACAGCCCCTGCTGTCCACTGTATTAATTAATGAGGCAGGATCCCAGCGAAGGATGTGTAATCTTTTGTGGGAATTAAGATATACCAAGGAGAGGGATTTAGTTTAAAGGGTTTCACACAATTGAATGGCATATGGCATTCAATGTTGATTAACATAATGCACAGAGACACATAACAAATATCAGTAGTCAATAAGGTGTGTAACAATGAAGTCATTGTGCCTACAAAAAGGACACAAAGGGCACATTGAAATACCGATGGGATGGTTCTAAGGCTCAGATCATTGAGCTATGAGGAGAAAAAAAGAGAGAATCTAACCACCTCCTCTTGACATTCAGTAGCATTACAATCATCGATTTCCCTGCCATAACATGCTGGGTTCACCATTGACCAGAAACTCAACTGGACCAGCCACATAAATACTGTGGCCACAGGAGCAGGTCATGGGCACAAGTCAGGAGTGTGATGGAATACTCTCCACTTGCCTGGATGAGTGCAGCTCCAACAACACTCAGGAAGCTCGACACCATCCAGGGCAAAGCAGCCCGTTTGATTGGCACCCCATCCACCACCTCAAACATTCACTCCCTCCACCACCAGCGTACCGTGGCTGCAGTGTGTACCATCGACCTCTACCACATAGGAGGACAAGGGAAGCAGGCGCATGGGAACACCACCACCTCCAAGTTCCCCTCCAAGTCACACACCATCCTGACTTGGAAATATATCGGCCGTTCCTTCATCGTCGCTGGGTCAACATCCTGGAACTCCCTTCCTAACAGCACTTGGGGAGCAGCTTCACAACACGGACTGCAGCGGTTCAAGAAGGTGGCTCACCACCACCTTCTCAAGGGCAATTAGGGATGGGCAATAAATGCTGGCCTTGCCAGCGATGCCCACATCCCATGAACGAATTTTAAAAAAGATGCAGATAGCTCGATTTGTTTCCATGGGTATCCAACCTGTGCCATTAGGACCACTGCGATCTCAGAATCCTAGTATTCCAGCTCTCCCAGTCCAGGCAACTCTGTGTTTCTATTTCATATTCTCTGGTTTGACCCGTTTGAATTTTGTGGGTCTGGTGGTTTGGAAAGGGCTGTTGCTTCATTAATGGATAGATCCTAAAGCAGAACACCATTAGTATCAGAAGCTTATATATATATACACCCATTAATGGGAGCATAGATTTTCTTAAAGGTGAGAGACTAGGACCCATGGAGGAGCAAAGGGATTTAGGTGTCTATGCACACAAACCATTAAAAACTAGTGCACCGGTACAAAAGTAATCAAAAAACCGAAAGGATTATTGGCCTTTAGTTCAAGGGGACTGGAATACAAAGGGAAGGAAGTTATACTTCAGTTGTACAGAGCCTTGTTCAGACCTCACCTGAAGTAGTGCGTTCAGTTTTGGGCACCGCACCTCTGGAGGGGGCACAGCCCAGATTAATCAGAATGATACCAGGACTTAAAGGGTTAAATTATGAGGCCAGGTTGTATAAACTTGGCTTGTATGCCCTTGAGTTTAGAAGGATGAGGCGCGATTTAATCGAGGTGTTTAAAATGATTAAGGGGATTTGATAGAGTAGATAGAGAGAAACTATTTCCTCTGGTAGGGGAGTCCAGAACAAGGGGGCATAATCTTAACGTTAGAGCCAGGCCATTTAGGAGTGAAATTAGGAAGCGCTTGTCACTCAAAGGGTGGTGGAAATCTGGAACTTCCCAAAAGGCTGTGGATGCTGGGGGTCAATTGAAATTTGCAAGACTGAGATTGATAAATTTTTTTCAGGTAAGGGATATGGAACAAAGGCGGGTGGATGGAGTTGAGGTACAGACTAGCCGTGATCTAATAGAATGGCGGAACAAGCTCGAGGGGCTGAATGGCCTCCTCTAGTTTCTATGGGGGAAAAGTTCAATTGTTTGCGCCTCCTGCTAGTGCCTTAAGAGGGCGCTAATGGGGTGCAAAGCAACTAGCGCCCGGGCGCGGCGATGTTTGCGCCGCTCGCGAAATTAACTAGACATTTTGCGGCGGCGCTAAACACTACCGCCACGATCTCCTGCGCTGGCAGATTGTGACGCCAGTCAATTGTGCAACGCCCCGTTAGCGCCCCGGACCGGGTATTGAGTGGCGCCCCCTGCCTTACCGCCTGCCGCTAGCAACGACAGGTTGAGGGGAGCGTTTTGCTGTCAGAAAGGGACTGGGGGAGCGCTATTTAAAGGCGACCGCTTCCTGCCTTTTTTTGTCGGTGACATTTTTGCACCATGCATTCTGAGAGAGAGAGAGAGAGACTTCTGGAGAGATTCAACGCTGTGTGAAGGAGTTTTGAGTACTGAGCAGCACTTTGCAGGTTTATTTTGATTTTCCCTTCCTTGCTTCGCCAGCGCTCTGAGGTAGCACCTCGCTCCTCGGCCTTTGCACCTTAAGACAGGTGTGAAGTGCCTGATTTAGCACTCCAATCACCTCCAGGGGCGATAAAAGCCAAGTTTTCTGTCAGAGTCGATAATTAGCACCAGGCGCTAAACTTTGCGCACGGCCGATAATGGCGCCCCAAATGGGGCGATACTGAATTTTTCCCCCTATGTGTCTATGTTTCTATGATGTTTATATGTGCCCCCAAGACTCCATGATAGACTCCTATGTGGTCCACAAAGACAAAGGTTTGGGTATCCCTGGCTGTGGGCTGAATTTTGCCGGCGCTCAGAGGGTAGGTTCGGAGGCGGGTCCACCGTCAAAATCCGAAAGATTGACAGCGGGGCAGTATCCCGCTCTGAACCCGCCTCCTTGTGAGTTTCCCTCATGCCGGCTCTGCCTGCGCTTTGCAGACACGGCACTAAGTGGCGGGTCAGGCAATTCAGATTGTTAAGAGGGCTTGTAAAGCAATTTAATCACCATTTTCCCAGGTACAAAGCATTTTCCCAAGTTTTCCACGAGGTTCCCGTCGCTCGGGGATCACGCCAGGTAAGTATGTCGGGTTCTGAACAACTCTCCAGTTCTTTCAATAGGTGACAGCTGCAAAAGTGGGATAAAAGCTACCATTTTACAGCTGGTCACTTTCCAATCTCAGAAGCTTCAGCCTTCAGTATTTGGAACCCACTTTTGAGCTTTATGCACTCTTGAAGCATTTGGAGTAATCTCTCTATCCACTGTCACCTCCTTGGAGCAAGCTCTCTGACCATTGACTTCTGCCATCTCAACCTCAGCTGCCATTTATTCCATCAGCATCATTGCCCTTGAAACTCTCTCACCTTGGCCCTCAGAATCCCACCACGATCAGCCCCAACACCAGCAGCACCAGGCACACCAGCAGCACCAACATCCACACCAACCTTCTCTGCAATCAACTGATGCTGCACTGGATACAGGGCATCATCACCCGACCACATTGCTGCCCGGGATGCCAGTGATGGCCTCACCATGGCCAGATTTGCTTCACTTAACGCTGAACACCCTGGCTGCCACATGATGCACCAGGTTGGCACCACCCCACACCAGCACCCTACAATGCCCAAGTCATTCCTTTCACACTCATCACCATTGGGGTGGGAAGGGACGTTATGTCTCAACATTCACTGTAACTCACTAAGACACTTTCAAAGGTGCACACAAATCTGCCCAAGAACATAAAGTGGTGAAAATAAGGATTTCAATGCTTGACAAGGGGTCAAAAATCAAGGGGCACAGATTTAAAGTAATTGGGGGAAGGTTTAGAGGGAATTTGAGGGGAAATTTCTTCACCCAGAGGGTTATGGGGGTCTGGGACCCACTGCCTGAAAGGATGGTAGAGGCAGGAACACTAAACACATTTAAAAAGTACTTGGATGTGCAGCTGGGATGCTCTAACCTGCAGGGCTACAGACCAAGAGCTGGGAAGTGGGATTAGGCTGGAAAGCTCTTTGTTGGCCGGCGCGGACACAATGGGCTGAAATGGCCTCCTTCCGTGCTGTAACTTTCTATGATTCTATGATTGTACAACACATTAACAGAAACTTCACATGAACATTGGCTAAAACACCAAAGTGCCTACCCTTGTGTGTTGTTAGTTGGTATGATTGGACAAGGATGAGGGTGAGTGTGAGGGGTGGCTAGTGAGAAGGGGAAGTGATAACGTAGATAGAGAGGGATGGGTGGAGGTGCAAGGTAAGTTGATGTGAGTAAGGATGTGCAGGAACAGGGTAGGGAAGGCAGAGTGATGGGGATGTGATGAGTGGCACAGCAGCATTAGGTTGAGTGCGGCTTTGCAGTAACGTTTCGTGATCTACTGAGATAATTGAAAGGTTTGTGCCACTGCAGCCTGGTCCTCCTGACCACATCCCTGCTTGTGCCCTCCTGTGCAATGTGCAACCAGACTGCGTTGGTCTCCTGGGGAGGTCTCTTCAGCCCATGGGAAGGAAGACAACCTCCCTGCATGCTGTGACTCCCCCCATAAGCATATGGAGGGTGTCATGGGAGAGCCTGGGTGCAGCCGTGCACCTTTGTGCAGTGATTGTCAGTGTTTGCAGCACCTCAATGCTGTAGAACACTGACAGCACAACTGTCAAAATCAATGTGGACATGGCCCCTTTAAGGAAACTGGCTGATGACGTGTCTGATGTAAGAAAACTACTAGGCACTTGGTCTAAGCGTTAAACAAAGGTTTAATCAACTGTTTTACAACATGGAGGTCTAGTTGTGTCCTTCACTAGTTCCTGTTAAGAGTGTCCTGAGCAAGCTGGGCCCGTGCCTGAGTATTTATACTCTCCCTGGACAGCGCCACCCGTAGGCTGCTCAGTATTATTTCATAAGTCTTTCTTTCATGAATGACTGATTCACGTCAGTTTCATCAAATGATGTCATCAGACCCGCTTCCTATTAATTGGCTGGGAACCTCACAGGGCGGGTTTAACAAGCCCCATCAACGGAATATCTTGTTGAAGGTGGGATCCAGGCAGATGCGGGGTCCCCACACGCCACGGGCATCGCCTGCCCCGGACCCGCCAAGGTGGGAAAAATCCAGCCCTGTTTGTGCGAAGGCTGTGCCCAGTGTACGACTGAGGTGTACAGCCCAGAATGTCCCAAGAGAGGGAGCAGTGTCGGTAAGAATGTTGGTCATTCCAAAACAAAACTCCAAACAAAATCAATTCACATTGGAACGTGACTCGAGTCCCAGCAATGATTTCATCCCAATCATTCTCCCGAGAGTCATTGAAATTAGATCTGTATGCCAAAACCCCTGATTATGAGCAGGAAGAAAATCATGCAGGTGGAAGATCGCTTGATTCTGAAGATATAAAATTGACGTAAAGTTGCCAAGTGGAAAAATGGATACCAGGTGCTGCACATTTATTGTAATGCAGTAATGCATTGTCAAAACAGTCACACAGTCTACAATTATTTATGTTTGAGTGTTTTTAAGTCTGCAGAAATATATACTTTGATATTACCACATGGAACAATAATCTATTTCCAACATCTCTGGACTGATTGCACATGTCTGAAGTGAGTCAGTAAGTGATCTGATTGTAGGATTACATCTCAAAATGTAACTATTTCCAGACCAGGGATGAGTTTTTGATCACACAAACTATGAAGGTGCCTGCTTGCATTTGACGAGATAATTTTGCAGAGAATAAGTGCCCTGGCTGATCTCATATTAAGGCTGTATTTTAGCACCATCGGTAGTTTATTGGGTAAACTCACTGCCAGCCCAATGTGCTACAGTGCCTTACGAAGAAAGACTTGCATTTATATAGCGCCTTCAATGACCTTAGGATGTCCCAAAGAGCTTCACAGCCATAGAAGTACTTTTTGAAGTGTAGTCACTGTTGTAATGTAGGAAATGCAGCAGCCAATTTGCGCACAGCAAGCTCCCACAAACAGCAATGAGATAATGACCAGATAATGTGTTTTTAGTTAAGGGATAAATATTGGCCAAGACACCAGGAGAACTCCACTGCTCTACAACATAGTGCCGTGAGATCTTTTACATCCACCTGGGAGAGCAAATGGTGCCTCAGTTTAACATCTCACCCTAAAGAAGTCCCCTCTGACACTTGCTCAGCACTGCACTGAAGAATCAGTCTAGATTATGGGCTTAGGTCTTTGGAGTGGGGCTTGAACCCATGACTTTTTGACTCAGAGGCAAGGGTGCTACCCACTGAGCCACAGCTGACGCCTATTAGCCAACGTTATTAGCCCACGATTGGTGACTTCTACCTTTAGCAAGCTCCTAGAACGTTGCAGAGATTACATTAAAATCTTTGGGTAATCAATACAATCCACATTAAGGGATTTTTTCATATTCATTCCATGGATGTGGGCGTTGCTGGCAAGGCCAGCATTTATTGCCCATCCCTAATTGTCCCTTGAGAAGGTGGTGGTGAGCCGCCTTCTTGAACTGCTGTAGTCCGTGTGGTGAAGGTGCTCCCACAGTGCTGTTAGGGAGGGAGTTCCAGGATGTTGACCCAGCGACGATGAAGGAACGGCCGATATATTTCCAAGTCAGGATGGTGTGTGACTTGGAGGGGAACTTGGAGGTGGTGGTGTTCCCATATGCCTGCTGCCCTTGTCCTTCTAGGTGGTAGAGGTCGTGGGTTTGGGAGATATTTATACTTAAGAGCATATTAGGCAATGTAATGCATCAAGTATGGGTACGGTAGCATAGTCCATCATCAAAGACCCTACCCACCCCAGCCACAGTCTGTTCGCCCTCCTACCATCTGGGAGACGCTACAGATGCATTCGCACCCGAACGACCAGATTTAGGAACAGCTTCTTTCCCAGGGCTGTCATCCTACTGAACTCCACAAATAAACTCTAAAGCCTGCACATCTGCCAATGCACTTTATTATGGTTATGTTTATGTTAATGTATTACAAGCCAAATGTATGTTGAATGTTTAAATGTCTTAATCTAAATGTACACTCTCGGGAGCCGCAAGCCTACATTTCGTTGTACTGCACTTGTGCACTAACAATGACAATAAAAGTTGATTTGACTTGATTTGATAGTGGTTATGTTACTGGATTAGTAATCCAGAGACCTGGACTAATGATTCAGAGATGTGAGTTCAAATATCCACCTTCTCAAGGGCAATTACAGATGGGCAATAAATGCTGGTTTTGCCAGCGACGCCCACATCCCAGGAACAAATTAAAAAAAAGTCGGAATGAATGTCACTGCTTGGAACCTGAAATAACACAACTTTCCTCTTCCTTATCCTCCTCAATGCACGGGGAAGACAAGAACACCGTCAAACTTTAGCTCTATTACTTGTCTTCACAGTTTCTTTGTGCACAAAGTCATCACTGCCCTGGTGGTAAACTGAAGACAGGAATCAGTTGTGTGGGATGATGAATAGGATCTTTATTGAGCTGAGCATGGAACTGATTCAAGGAATGTCTGAACGCTTTTCATCCCTTTTAAAGATTAGACAGAGCATTGATGCATGCCGAGTTCGTGAAGTGTGCAAAAGAAAGCACAAAAACAGATCACAGAGAATCTTTCTCTTCACATATTCACCATCATTTATTTATTTAACAACAGTATCTGACTCATTTATTACCAATTCAATCAGAGAGCGTGGGGCTCGATTGGCAGAACTGAATGCACATACCTCAGCACACTTGGCCTCACTATTATCCCAAACAATAGATTTTCCAATCAGCGAAGTTTATGTTCGAACGCTCATCAAGTTCGTGCTACATTCCTGCGTGTGCTATTTTTATGCAGCTGTTAGCCCCATTTATTTGAATCGGGCTAATGCCTGCATCAAAATAGCCCACCCAAAAAATGAAAAGGAAAGGACTTTGCATTTCTATAGCACCTTTCACAACCTCAGGATGTCGCAAAGCGCTTTACATCCAATGAAGTACTTTTTGAAGTCTAGTCACTGTTGTAATGTAGGAAACGCAGCAGCCAATTTGCGCACAGCAAGCTCCCATGTATAACAATGTGATAATGACCAGATAATCTGTTTTAGTGATGTTGATTGAGGGATAAATATTGGCCAGGACACTGGGGATAACTCCCCTGCTCTTCTTCGAAATAGTGCCGCGGGATCTGAGAGGGCAGGCGGGACCTCGGTTTATTGCCTCATCTGAAAGATGGCTCCTCCGACAGTGCAGCACTCCCTCAGTACTGCCTCTCCGACAGTGCAGCGCTCCCTCAGTACTGCCCCTCCGACAGTGCAGCGCTCCCTCAGTACTGCCCCTCCGACAGTGCAGCGCTCCCTCAGTACTGCCCCTCCGACAGTGCAGCGCTCCCTCAGTACTGCCCCTCTGACAGTGCAGCGCTCCCTCAGCACTGCCCCTCCGACAGTGCGGTGCTCCCTCAGCACTGCCCCTCCGACAGAGCGGCACTCCCTCAGTACTGCCCCTCTGACAGTGCAGGACTCCCTCAGTACTGCACTGGGAGTGTCAGCCTGGATTATATGCTCGTCTCCTGGAGTGGGACTTGAACCCACAACCGTCTGACTCAGTGCGAGAGTGCTGCCCACTGAGCCACAGCTGATATGATATATCACTCCTATCCTTAGACAACTGTGTACCCTCCAATTTATTGTAAACAATGCTGTGGGGATCCACTATTCTATCTATAAATTTAATGTAATGGGATGGTAGTGGTGTTACTATTCTGTAATGGTCAGATCAAATGGGCAGAAGAGCCTTCTTTATCCAAGTGTTTCTTCTGATCTTCATCTATACCATGAAATAATCATTAGCCACAGTTGTTACTCATGGGGAATGATGGGAGTTAGATTTATGATTGAAAAGGGTGAGACCAATTGCAAACCCATTTAAAGATCTGGGCCTAGAAATTCAGTTGGTTGCGCCAGCGATTAGCGCCTAAAGAGCCCGAGATTTGGGGCGTTACCCAATTTTCGGACATGCGCAGTGATCCTAGCGCATACGGCCATATTGAGTAGCCTGTTCGCGCCGGCGCTAAGTCTTTGCGCCCGCTTGCGGGCGCAGCCAGATAATGACGTCATTTCATTGTGCAACGCCTTTTTGGCGCTCCATACCGGAAATTCAGTGGCGCCCCCCTCCGTTCCGCCTGGCGCTATTAGTGACAGTTGGATGGAACGTTACCAGGTCCTTCTCGGACTCGGGGGGCGCTCTTTAAAGGGGACAGCACTAGTATAAAACCGGCAGACATTTGACCTGGCCATACTGCTCGCTGCTGGAGAGAGTTGCAGTCCTTCAGTGGCACAGACTTGTTCTTATTGAGCCAGAGGAGCCTTGGGACCTTCAGCCCTGTTCAGAACAGTTGGATCCAGAAAGCTGACTGCGTCTTACTCATCGGCCAGAATAATGGGAGCTGCTTTGGAGGGGAACGTCATCCTTGCTGAACAACTGGCAAGGGCACAGAGATGGAGGGAGAGAGGGCCGGGATTGGCCAGAAGGAGGAGGGCCAATGGACGTCGCCAAATCCGCCCATACGCTGCCAGGGTTTTCAGGCAGCAGGTCTCCTACCTTACCATGTCGGAGGAGCAGTGTCTGCGAAGGCTCCGATTTGGTAAGGATGTTGTCACTGAGCTGTGCCACCTGCTTGCTGGGGATCTGCAGCCGCGGATACGGTGCAGGACCTCTCTGTCGGTGGCCGTGAAAGTCACAGTTGCGCTCAACTTTTACGCCAGCGGATCGTTTCAGGCAGCAGCTGGGGACATATCTAATATCTCTCAATTTGCGGTGCATTGCTGCATCCGGCAAGTTACAGCTACCCTCTACAAAAGGAGGTGCAAATTCATCACCTTCCCTGTGACCCTGGAGAAGCAGGGGGAGCGCGCACAGGGCTTCGCGGCTATTGCGGACTTCCCCATGGTGCAGGGGGCCATTGATTGTACACACGTGGCTTTGCGGGCGCCATTGCAGAATCCGGAGGAGTTCCGCAACCGAAAGGGCTTCCACTCCCTTAATGTGCAGCTGGCCTGTGATCACCGGCAGATGATCATGGCGGTGAACGCACAATTCCCTGGCAGCAGCCATGACGCCTTCATCCTGCGGCAGACATCAGTGGCTGACCTTTTTGAGGCCCCGGCTCACCCACGAGGCTGGCTTCTGGGCGACAAGGGCTATCCTCTCTGCCCATGGCTCATGACCCCGTCCGTTTGCCCAGGACCCCGGCAGAAGAGCTTTACAACAGCAGTCATCAGGCCACCAGGAACATTGTGGAGCACACAATTGGTGTGCTGAAGCAGCGTTTCCGCTGTCTGGACCATTCGGAGGGCGCCCTACAGTACTCGCCGGAGCATGTGGCGCGCATCGTTGTTGTCTGCTGCATGCTCCACAACCTGGCCATTCGACGCACCCAGCCAATGCCAGCCAACCCTCAAGGTCCAGCAGAGCAGGCGGACAAGGAGGTGGAGGAGGAGGAGGAGGAGCATGCGGGCGAGGAGGATCAGGAGGAGGAGGAGGAGGAGAAGGAAGATGGGAGGGCTCCAGAAACTGGAAGGGCCGTTCGTCAGAGGCTCATAAGGACTCAGTTCTAGGCCCCTCGGACGGAATGGCGGCTGTGATTCGAACAGCACCCTCCGGTTCGCTGTAAGCCTATGAAGGCATCGATGAATGTAAATAGTGTACAGGTCGATTGTAATTAAAACGTTTGCTTTATTTTCAAACAAGTGCTTCCCTTCCAGCATGACAACGTAATGGCAACAGAAATCATAACTAACAAACTAACAGATAACTGTGTGACAACCCGGCGAAACTAACCAAACCATGACAAACAAACACAACAGGTGTGGGCTGCCTTAAAACCAGAAAAAGAGACGTCTTAGCACCTCCCTCTGTATTGATTTCCTTGTGGGTTCAATGATGAGACATTTATAAAAAAGAATAACTTTTAATCTAAGGTTTGTTCAAGACTTTATACAGCTTTTCAGGAGACACCATGCTTCAGCTCCAGCTAAAGTGAAACTAAAAACTCTCAGCCTGCTTGTCTGGTCACATGACCTCTGCTGGTCAGGCACAAGCAATCAATACCTGCAATCATGCTATTAAGGCATCATAATCGAACAGGCAAATAACATCACTATTTGCTGATATCATTACATCTCCCTTTCTTAAAACAAAAGTATTTTACTTTTAACGAACAACATGTTTTCTTTGTATTAATCTGCATTTTAACTGTAACACTTAATGAACTTACATTATCATTATCATGATCAAGGTTTTTTAACCTTGCTTTGTGTGTTCACATGAAATATGTCAATACACTAGAACTTGAAGAAAGAATAAGATAACATTACTTCCTTCTATAACAATAGTCCTTAAATTTGCTCAATGAGTCTCTCAGGAGGCTTCATGTGTCTTGAGGATTTTCTGATTGATTGTCCTTGAATCTGAGTTGTTGCCTCAGATGATGTGTTCTCAGCTGTGTGATCAGGTTGTTCAACAGTATCAGTCTCTTGACCTGCTGTGGCTGGTTCCATGAGAAGATCTCGACGATTTCTTCTCAGAACAGCACCCTCATCTGTCTGAATGGTGTATGATCTTGGTTGAACTTCACTCAGGACAGTTCCCTTCTCAGTCCATGTGTTTGTTTTGTCTTTGAACCTTACTTGGTCACCAGTGTGGAGTTCAGGTAGGTTTTGTGTTCCTCTGTCATAATAGTACTTTTGCTTTTCTTTCTGTTGTTCTTTGAACTTCCTCACTTTCTCCCCCTCTTTTGTTTTCAGGAGGTTCTCCGGGATGGGTAGGTTTGACCTTAGCCGACGTCCCATCAGGAGTTGGGCTGGTGACATACCACACTCGAGTGGCGTTGTGCGGTATACAAGCATGCTTTGGTAGAAGTCAGTTCCACTGTCTTTTGCCTTGTACATCAGTCTTTTCACTGTCTGGACCGATTTTTCCACTAGTCCATTGGGCTGTGGATAGTGAGGACTTGACGTTGTGTGGACAAAGTCCCACTCTTTGGCAAAGTGTCGGAAATTTGCATTGTAAAACTGGGGTCCGTTGTCTGTGAAGACCTCGCTTGCCACGCCATGTCTGGAGAATATGGCTTCTTATCACAGCTTCTGCAGTGGTGGTGTACAGTCTACAAACCTCTGGATACAGGGAGTAATAGTCTGTGATGACAAGATAGTCCTTCCCTTGACATACGAATAGGTCAGCGCCTACCTTCTGGTAAGGTCTGTCTGGTGCTGGGTGTGGCTTTAGTGGTTCTACCGGATTGCTTGCTCGATATTTCAGGCATATTGTGCAGTTTGACACCTCATTTGTCACATCTTGGTTGATTCGTGGCCAGTACATCACCTCTCGTGCTCTTTTCTTACACTTTTCGATTCCCAGATGTCCTCCATGGATCTTTTTTAGCATCTCTTTTCTCAGGCTCTTTGGGATAACTATTTTACTTCCTTTGTAGATGATGTCTTCGACCACTGATAGTTCCGCCCTGCAGTTCCAGTACTCTGCTATGTCAGGTGAGCAGTCTTGCTTCATGTTGGGCCATCCATCCAAGGTGCTTTTCTTCAGTCGTCTCATTGTTTCATCTTTGTTTGTCTCAGTCTTTATGAGCTCCATTTTTGCATCTGCTATGGGCAGTGCACTTGTGATCATGTCCACGTAGGCGTTCACTTTTTCATCCATTGTGGTGTTTGCGGGCTCACTTGGGTCAACAGCTCTGGACAACGTGTCTGCTGTATACATCAGCTTACCCGGTGTGTACGCAACATTCAGTGTATAGCGTTGCAGCCTGATCATCATTCTTTGTATTCTAAGCGGACAGCTATTCAGTGGCTTTTGGAACAATGCAATCAAGGGCTTATGGTCAGTCTCTACACTGATTGCTTGTCCTGCCACAAACTGGTGAAATCTTTCACAGGCGTATGTGATGCTGAGCAGCTCCTTTTCTATTTGAGCATATCGCGTCTCTGCATCTGTCATTGAGTGCGATGCATATGCAATAGGTTGCCAGCAGTCATATTGTTGCAGAAGAACGGCACCGAGCCCACTCTGTGATGCACCTGATGATATCTTGATGGGTCTCGCTGGGTCATAAAACCTCAGAACTGGTTCCTCTGTGAGCAGTTTCTTTAGATCGCTCCATGACTTCTCATGCTCATGATTCCATTCCCATTCTATGTTCTTTTCAGTTAGTCTTCTCAGTGGCGCTATTTTTTCTGAGAGGTTGGATATGAATTTACCCATGTAGTTGATCATTCCATTAAACCTCTGCACGTCCTTTTTGCATTGTGGCCTTGGCATATTCTCAATGGCGGACACCTTTCTGGGATCTGGTCTGATGCCCTCACTGCTAAGGATATCTCCCACGAATGTCAGTTCTGTCACCCCGAGCTGGCATTTCTCTCTATTCAGCTTCAGGTTTGTTTTCCTTGTTGCTTCCAGCACTTTTTTCAGTCTCTCGTCATGCTCAGTTCTCGTGGTTCCCCATACTATGATGTCATCCATTGATGTATCAACTCCCTCCAGGTGCTCATAGATCATATGGATAGTCTTGTGATACACTTCAGGAGCTGAGGCAATGCCAAATGGTAACCTTAGGAATCTGTATCTGCCATATAGAGTGTTGAACGTGCACAGTCTTGAACTTGCTTCGTCCAGCTTCATCTGCCAAAATCCTGAGGATGCATCTAACTTGCTGAAATATTTTGCATTTGCAAACTGTGCCATGATTTCCTCACGTGTAGGAAGCTTGAAGTGCTCTCTCTTTATTGCTCTGTTTAGATCTCTTGGATCCAGGCAAATTCTGAGCTTTCCATTCTTTTTGTCCACTACGACGAGGGAACTCACCCACTCAGTTGGCTCATCTATCTTCTGAATCACGTTCAGGCTTTCCATCCTGTCCAACTCTGCCTTCAGTTGCTTTTGAAGAGCAAACGGAACTTTTCTGCATGGATGTATGACCGGTGTCATACTTTTATCTACTCTGATCGTGTGTTCTCCTGGAATGCAGCCTAGACCCTTAAATAGGTCTTTGTACTCTTTCATGAGTTCATCATAGACTGTCTCTCCTTCGCTTTCCACAATGAGGACTCTCTTTACCAGGTTCAGTCTCTCACAGGCTTTTAAACCTAGTATGGCTTGCACCTCCTTTGGCACCACGATTAATGCTAGCGTGTGCTCTCTGTCCTTGTGTGTTACTTTGACAATGCATTTTCCTTTCACTGGTATATCAGTACCTGAGTATCCGGTCACTTTCACTTGTATTCCATGTAACTTTGGTCTGGGTCTAATTCTCTTAAAATCGGTCTCTGATATCACATTAACTTGTGCTCCAGTATCCAATTTAAATGGAATGTGTATGTCGTTCACTTTTAGTGTCAACATCCAGTCTCTTTCTTCTTTTTTGTTTTCAGACACCACATCTACATAGAATTCCTCTATCTCGCTTTCATCTACTGTATGGACCTTGCTTTGTTGCGCTTGGTTCTTACAGCAACGGGCATAATGATTGTTTTTGTTGCATCTATTGCATGTTTTACCATATGCTGGACACTTTCTTGGTGGATGCTGTGTACCGCATCGACTACATGACTTCCGATTGTCCCTTTCATTTTCGTTTGCTGGCCACGTCTCTTTTTTCACATTGGCGCTCTCTTTGTTAAACGGTTTGTATCCGTTCTTTCTCACTGCATCCACGTTGCAGCTACTGTCACTGAACAGCTCCTTTGCCTGCAACTTCACAGTCTCTGTAGCCCTACACAGTGCTATGGCTTTTCCCAGGTCTAGATCTTGCTCTCTTAGCAGTCTTTCCCTTAGACCATTATCTGGAATACCACACACCAGTCTGTCTTTTATCAGCGAGTCTGTGAGTCCCCCAAATTCACACGATTTGCTTCGGTTTCTCAGTTCAGTCACATACTGATCAATAGTCTCGCCGATTTTCTGTACACATGTGAAAAATTTGTGCCTCTCAAAGGTCACGTTGCGTTTAGGTATGCAGTAGGCCTCAAACTGTTCCATTATTTTATCTAGCTTCATTTTGTCTCCATCAATGGCAAATATGAAATTATTATATACCTCCAGCGCTGCATCACCCACTACATGTAAGAACACGGACGATTTCTGTTTATCACTTTTCTCGTCAGCTCCGGTTGCCGCTAAATACAACTCTAAACGTTGTTTGAACATTCTCCAATTTTCAGCCACATTACCTGACAACTGAAGCGTCGCCGGTGGGAGTAAACCTTCCATTTTTCACTTCGTTAGCTATTCTCCAAGGTAAGTAACGATTTTCTCTTCTGGCTTGCTAATCTGTGAAGAGCTGATTTAACTTCATCTCTTTCAGCCACTTCTGACACCATGTATTGATTTCCTTGTGGGTTCAATGATGAGACATTTATAAAAAAGAATAACTTTTAATCTAAGGTTTGTTCAAGACTTTATACAGCTTTTCAGGAGACACCATGCTTCAGCTCCAGCTAAAGTGAAACTAAAAACTCTCAGCCTGCTTGTCTGGTCACATGACCTCTGCTGGTCAGGCACAAGCAATCAATACCTGCAATCATGCTATTAAGGCATCATAATCGAACAGGCAAATAACATCACTATTTGCTGATATCATTACACCCTCTACTGGTGACCCCTTGATGGAGACCGACTCCTCTTACGAGGTCGGACCCTTCCCTCCCTGCAGCTCCTCCATAATTGTACCCCAGTGGCTGCATCAAGGCTGGGGGACGACTGCTGAGTGTCTGGAAGCGCTGAAGCCCCTGAGGGACGGCCTGGTCGACCTCTGGGCTTAGAGGTTCCGCAAGCAGGCTGCTCCAACTGGGCATGTCTGCTAGCAGTGTGCCGCGCAGGTGGTGGCAGCTGCTCTGCTGACGTGCCAGCGGTGGCATCAGGACTGGTCACATGCAGAGAGAGGACACCTACACCGTTGTCGGCCGACACACTGGCACTCTGATGGTGCCGCTCCGGATCATCCTCCGCTATCGACTGCTCCACAGATTCATGGCCTGCTGTGGTGCTGTAAGGGCCTGGGGTGATCCTGCCTGATGCAGCTACGGTGGCAGCAGTGAGTGTTCGCGTGGCCTCAATCTGCGTGTGGACGAGGCCAGCAAGTGACTGCATGGCAGCAGTGAGGACCTGCATGGCAGGTGCCAGTGCTTCGGAGAAGCCATGAACAGTCCTTTCCACTGCTTCGGACAAGGCCGGAACAGTCCTTTCCACTGCTTTGGACAAGGCCGGAACAGTCCTTTCCACTGCTTCGGACAAGCCCTGGACAGGCCTTTCCATTGCTGCCCCGAAGCCCTGGACAGTCCTTTCCATTGCTGCCCCAAAGTCCACCACACTCTTTGCCAGTGTGTCGATGGACTCAGGCATCCTCCCCACTGCAGCCATAAGCTCAGTGTGCCTGAGCCGGGCCTGGGCACTCATTTCGGCAAGGCACCGCACCTCCTCTGCACTCTGTGCAACAGTCGTGGTGGCCTGCCTCGCCCTCCGGGGAGATGGCCCCCGAGCGTCCCTACCCCCCGCGCGTTGCTGCAGGCCGCTAGTCCCTGCAACTGGCTCCTCATCAGAGCCCCCCCCCTCCCCTCAAGGGAACTACTATCCCCAGTCTCCACATGCGGTGGCTCCCCTGAGGCTGGCCCGGATGGTCCGGCTTCCCCCTGGTCGTCACCTCCGGAGGCACTTGCACTGGCAGCTTGAGGGGCCGGCTCCCGAGCTGGTGATGCAGCATCTGAAAGCAGGGAGGTTGAAGAGTGGCTTTAGCAAAAGGACAGTTTGGCAGCAAGGGATGCAACAGTGCGGCAATGCTATGACGTGGGTCCACATTGAGAAAGCATGCTGGCGGGGGAAACAACTGAAAGGTGACAGCTGTAATAGTTGAGAACCTTACCATCGCTGTGGACAATGGGGTCGGCAGCTGCAGTGGTGACAGGACCACACAGACGTCCTCCCACAATCTGGTGGACTCTCTCCTCGAGATCCGTCAGAGGCTCCACTTGAGGACGGCCTCCTCCGGTGCGAAGCTGCTCCTTTCGGTTCTGCGCCAGCTTGGCCTGCAGGGCAAAGGACGGGAAGTGATGTAACATGATGTCCTGAGTTATCATCTCATGCCCCCCATGGTGGAAGAGCCCTTACATGATGCCCTGAGTGATGATCTCATGCCCCCCATGGTGGAAGAGCCCTTACATGATGCCTTGAGTGATGATCTCATGCTCCCCATGGTGGAAGAGCCCTTACATGATGCCCTGAGTGATGATCTCATGCCCCCCATGGTGGAACAGCCCTTACATGATGCCCTGAGTCAAATGTGGATGTGTGTGACCAGAAAGGGCCATGGGTGCTTGCTGACAGATGGCCATTGGGGCATAGCGCACCCTGTAGCCATAAAGTCAGGTGCTCATGGAGGGATGCATAAGGTTACATTAACTCCACTCACCCTGACGACCCGAGTGAGGTCGTTGAATTTCTTCCTGCACTGGACAGGGCTCCTAGTCACCATGCTGTTGGAGTTGACCCTCTGAGAAACATCCCTCCAAGCCCGTCGGTAGTCCTTATGATTAGGCCTCCTGCCATTGTCTGGGTATAGGACATCTCGCCGGCGCTCCACTGCGGACACCAATTCCTCCAGAGACTCAGTGCTGAAGCGCTCTGCTCTCTGCCTCACCCTCTCCATCTGATCCAAGTTTTTTGCGCCAGAGAAGGGCCTGCGCCGATTTGCAGGCCTACAAGGTGCAGAGTGTGGATGCTGGAGCTGCCTGACCCACCCCTTTAAGAGCTGGCCGGCGCCTGCAAGTCTCGTGGTCATGGGTAATTGAGAGCACCTGCGCTGCGGCTGGATGCCCCGATATTGGGTTGCGCCGGCATGTTAGCGCCTTAGGTGCCCCGTGTAACGCCTGAACTCGCGCCTCAATCACCTTTGGGGCGCTGCAACCCAATATCACACGAGGTGTCGATAAGTTGCGCCTGGCTATAAAATTTGCGCTCCGCCAATTCTAACGCCCCAAGCGGGGCTATACCCAATTTCTAGGCCCTGGAGCTGAGGGAAGAAAATTGGAGCAGAAAAATAATCTAATTTCTCTGCCATTCATTCAGGTTTCGTGTTTTGTCATAATTATGAAATATTTCTTCCACCCTTCCATGTAATTACTCTTTTCAAAAATTATACTCATTAAGTTGAAAACCTTTTCAAGCTCATTTTAAATTTGCATTTACTGTCAGTTCACTCCGTGTTTCCCATTGCTTATTAGTCCAATTAAGTAGCTACTTCATCCTACACATTCTATTCATCACTTGCTGTGAATTACATTCCCTGCATAATGTCTGATATGAAGCAACAGCCATAACAACAACTTGCATTTATATAGCGCCTTTAACGTAAGAAAACTTCGCAAGGCGCTTCACAGGAGCGATTATCAGACAAAAATTGACACCGAGCCGAAGAAGGAGATATTAGGAGGGATGACTAAAAGCTTGGCCAAAGGGGTAGGTTTTAAGGAGGGTGTTCAAGGAGGGGAGAGAGGTGGAGAGGCGGAGAGGTTTAGGGAGGGAATTCCAGAGCTCAGGGCCCAGGCAGCTGAAGGCACGGCCGCCATTGGTGGAACGATGAAAATCAGGGATGCGCAACAGGCCAGAATTGGAGGAGCGATGAGATCTCGGAGAGTTGTAGGGCTGGAGGAGTTTGTAGAGATAGGGAGGGGCGAGCTGTGGTAGCAGCACTCTACTGTTTTCCAGTTATTGCTAATGAATTGTTACACAGAGACATGTGTAAGACTTTTTAAAGAGAAGATCACCTTCTGGGCACCAGAATTGATAAACCTTGGCAAAAACACAAAGCAACAGGCTATTTTATTCTTAACTAGCAGGGGTGCCCGGCGTTGCCAGGGCAATTTTGGGCCGCGCAGTCTCCGTGCCCCTGTCTGTCGCCCCTCTCTGTCCCTCTTCCCCTCTCCCTGTGCTGTCCTGTCCCTCCCTCCCCTCTCCGTGCCTAGCGCCTGAGGCCCGGTGCCGTTGTGATAGCGGCCGTGCTGGGCCTAGCACGTGAGGCGCGGCCGGGGTGTCGGGCCGAGACGGACCCGAGCTGAGCTCCCCCGCGGATCGCGCGGCTGATGGCCAGCTGCTGCAGTTGGCGCGCCAGTTGCGTGTCTGGGGCATAGCGCTTGAGGCCGGTTGGGGCGAGAGGCGAGACGGACCCGAGCTGAGCTCCCCCGCGGATGGCGCGGTTGACGGTCGGCCGCTGCCGATGACCCCCCTGCTGTGTGGAAACTCACCTGCAGCTCCCGGAGTCGAAATGTGGGGGTCTGTTTGGTTGGTGCTGTTCCTGTGGGGATGAAAAAAATGGCGGCGAAGTTTAGGGAGAGTGGAGGATTAGGACCCGCCCGTGATGCATTGATTGGTCAACCATCAGGTGAGTGAACTGTAGGATTGGTCAAGCAGCACGTCAGTCAACGCCAATGACAGGTAGGATTGGTGAACCGCTAATGAGTGGATTTTTGAGGATTTTTGAACCTTTTTTGTATACTGTCCTAACAACTTTTGTCTGACGAAAAAGTAAATTTGCCTACGAGAGTCCCCTAATGATAAGCTTTCTTTTGATATAACATATGTGTAGGTACGCTCTATAACCTTTGATTGTATAGCCGGACAGACAGAGAGACAGACAGAGAGACAGAGAGACAGACAGAGAGACAGAGAGACAGACAGAGAGACAGACAGAGAGACATACCGGTTTATATATATAGATACAAATAAATCTGATTCACTTGGAGCATTTGTTTCGTAATTGCGATCCAGCCTTATGGTGATCTTACAGGGAATCGTAAACTTACGCCGTTATCTCCAATATTGCAGACAGCTGATGCACCTTAGCTACAACAACAACAACAACTTGCATTTATCGAGTGCCTTTAGCATAGTAAAACATCCCAAGCTGCTTCACAGGAGCGATTATTGAACAAACTTTGACACCGAGCCATGTAAGGAGATGTTAGGACCAAAAGCTTGGTCAAAGAGGTAGGTTTTAAGGAGCATCTTAAAGGAGGAAAGGAGAGAGGCGGAGAGGTTTAGGGAGGGAATGCCAGAGCTTATCTAACCCCTTGTTTTGATGTCTTGTCCTGAATTTCTGTTAATTTCTGACAATAAATATGATCAAGTAATTATGTACAGAACCGTAATATATCCTCCTTGCAACAACTTTATTTTAACCATTGTGATGAAGTCATGAAAGGACTTGAACCAAACCCACTACAAAAACAACCTCCAAGAAATTTATTATTTTGAGTCACGAAGTGGCTGTGACCCAACGATTGTAGGTGATGCCGGGAACACAGGACTCTTGCCTGAACTTGCCAGGATTGGGAATTGTCCCAGCGACGGAGCATTACTCAATGCTCAATGCTTAGATTTTTTTGTTTTTTGTTTATGGGAGTCGCTGGCAAGGCAGGCATTTATTGCCCCTTCGCTACTTGCCCTTGGTGGTGCGTTGCCTTCTTAAGAGTCAACCACATTGCTGTGGGTCTGGAGTCACATATAGGCCCAGACCGGGTAAGGACGGCAGGTTTCCTTCCCTAAAGGACATCAGTGAACCAGATGGGTTAAAAATGACAATCCGACGTCTCTGGATCACCAGGCCTCTGGATTACTAGTCCAGTAACATAACCACTATGCTACTGTACCCCCGATGAACACAATATGAAATGTTGCCCTAAAGTCACAGGGCTGTGATTAAAAAAGAAAATCAGCCCCCAAAGGCTGAGACGTTGCTCCCTTCAGTTAAAATCAGACCTTGCTGAGGCTCAATATCTGTATTCGCTGCCAATTTAAGGGAGGAAACATGAGCTCTCTATAGCCTCAGGAGATAGAGGTGTTTCTGTAAATGGGAGTTGGATTCAGAACATCTTAACATAGAAACATAGAAAAATAGGAGCAGGAGTAGGCCATTCGGCCCTTCGAGCCTGCTCCACCATTCAATATGATCATGGCTGATCCTCTATCTCAATACCATATTCCCGCTCTCTCCCCATTACCCCTTGCTGCCTTTTGTGTCTAGAAATCTATCTATCTCCTTCTTAAATATATTCAGTGACTTGGCCTCCACAGCCTTCTGTGGTAGAGAATTCCACAGGTTCACCGCCCTCTGAGTGAAGAAACTTCTCCTCATCTCAGTCCTAAATGTCCTACCCCGTATCCTGAGACTGTGACTCCTCGTTCTAGACCCCCCAGCCAGGGGAAACATCCTCCCTGTATCCAGTCTGTCTAGCCCTGTCAGAATTTTATACCTTTCAATGAGATCCCCTCTCCTAAACTCCAGTGAATACAGGCCTAGTCGACCCAATCTCTCCTCATACGACAGTCCTGCCATCCCAGGAATCAGTCTGGTGAACCTTCGCTGCACTCCCTCTATGGCAAGTATATCCTTTCTTAGGTAAGGAGACCAAAACTGCACACAGTGCTCCAGGTGTGGTCTCACCAAGACCCTGTATAACTGTAGTAAGACATCCTTGCTCCTTAAGGATGTCCTTAACATAGTTTTAGGACACGTGCTGTTGTGAGTTCTTAATATACACTGCAGCACTCATGGGATTGCTCATGAGTAGCCTAGAGTACAGAATGATACTGGCGTTCAGAGGGTTCAATTATGACCACAGGTTGCATAACCTTGGCTTGTATTCCCTTGAGGATAGGAGACTGAGGGGTGATCTGATCGAGGTGTTTAAAATGTTCAAAGGATTCGATAGGATGGACACAGAGAAACTATTTCCTCTGGTGGGGGAATCAAGAATGAGGAGACATAATCTGAGCCAGGTCGTTCAGGAGTGAAATCAGGAAGCACTTTTTCACACAAAGTTTAGTAGAAATCTGGAACACTCTCCCCCAAAAGGCTGTGGATGCTGGGGGTCAGTTGAAGCTTTCGAGACTGCGATCAATAGATTTTTGTACGGGTGTCATGGCATTGCTCAAGCAGGGTCAATGGTTCATCAGCAAACTGACATGTTGGAAACAACAGCATCTTGCATTATTTGGTCGGACACAAAAAATAATTAAGTAGCCAAATGCTACAGGGATATAAAAGAGGACACAAAGCCAAACTGGCATCTCGCTGAAGAGTTTTTAGGACTCGTGGCAAATTTATAAATTGTATAAAACCTTACAGATGACAGATACCAAAATTTTGACTGGATCAAAGTCTGTCTTAAAAAATTAAACGGAAATTTGAAATTGTTTATGTGAAGAAAGTGAACACACTTTAATAGTTTGGACAAGTTTTCTGATATTTCTTTATTTATAACCTGCAGTAGTTGTTTACATTCTATAGCCTCCAGTAAATTGTCGCGGCTGCAGAGTGCTGAGAAAGAAAGACTTGCATTTCTATAGCACCTTTCACAACCTCAGGACGTCCCGAAGCGCTTTACAGCCAATTAAGTACTTTTTGGAGTGTAGTAACTGTTGTAATGTGGGAAACACGGCTGCCAATTTGTGCACAGCAAGCTCCCACAAACAACAATGTGATAATGACCAGGGGGGATAAATATTGGCCACTGGGGAGAACTCCCCCGCTCTTCTTCGAAATAGTGCCATGGGATCTTTTACGTCCACCTGAGAGAGCAGACGGGGCCTCGGTTTAACGTCTCATCCGAAAGACGTCACCGCCGACAGTGCAGCACTCCCTCAGCACTGGAGTGTCAGCCTAGACTTTTGTGCTCAAGTCTCTGGAGTGGGACTTGAACACACAACCTTCTGACATCAGAGGCGAGAGTGCTGCCCACTGAGCCACGGCCAACACTTACCTACATGGGAAAGTATTGCAACAAAGTTAGTATTGGGGTCAGGAGGAGTAGGCATGGGAGGCAGGGACAGGAGGTGTGCGGGTGGGAATTACAACTATCAAAGGACTGATCACCTGGACTAATTTCAATCATCTGAATTTCCAGATTTTTCCCCCTAATTGGCCTGGATTTTTATCTTTTTTTTGCCTCTCCCAGGAGATTACATGGATCTGGGTGGATGGGAAGTGTCTGTACCCTGAGGCATCGGGCATCACAACTGCATGGGACGGGCTAGGTGGACCGTCCGGGGGGGCTTCTCCTGTCCGCCATTTTTGTATGGTCGCATGTGCGGTAAAGTGGAGTCTGGGTGGGTGGTGCAGGCTGCTGTAGGAAAGGGAGTGGAATGGTTGGAGTGCTAGAGTGGGAATCAGAGCGGGAAGTGTCCGTGAAATGCAAAGTAAGGATTCTGGTGGGTAGAGGGTGCAGTGCTGAGCAGCGACAAAGTGGGAATCGGGGTGGGGAAGCAAATAGGGGAAAAGCGGGAGTCTGGCATGTAAATGAGTGAGTGAAAACTGAGGGTAAGTTTGGTGGGGAGAGCAGCTCACCCGTAGGCCCAATGGAAGTGCCGGTTTCCTGCATGCACTGTGAAAGAAGGGGTTCAGAGTTCGAACGAGAGGCAGCACGTGCGCATCGAACTTATGTTTTTTTACATAAGAACATAAGAACATAAGAAATAGGAGCAGGAGTAGGCCAATCGGCCCCTCGAGCCTGCTCCGCCATTCAATAAGATCATGGCTGATCTGATCCTAACCGCCAATCTACTATCACTGAACCATCTCTTGAATCTAACAGAATTAGACACACGAAATAGGAGCAGGATCAGGCTACATGGCCCCTGGGCCCGCTCCGCTACCCACAGGGCCATGACCGATCCGAGCCTAGACTCATGTCCAAATTCCTGCCCGCTCCCCGTAACCCTTAATTCCCTTTACTTCTAGGAAACTGTCTATTTCTGTTTTAAATTTATGTAATGATGTAGCTTCTACAGCTTTTTGGGGCAGCATATTCCATGGACCTACCACCCTCTGAGTGAAGTAGTTCCTCCTCATCTCAGTTTTGAAAGAGCAGCCCCTTATTCTAAGACTATGCCCCCTAGTTCTAGTTTCACCTATCATCGGGAACATCCTCCCCGCATCCACCCGATCCAACCCCTTCACAATCTTATATGTTTCAATAAGATCGCCTCTCATTCTTCTGAACTCCAATGAGTAGAGTCCCAATCTACTCAACCTCTCCTCATATGTCCATCCCCTCATCCCCAGGATTAACCGAGTGAACCTTCTTTGTACTGACTTGAGAGCAAGTATGTCTTTTCTTAAGTATGGACACCAAAACTGTATGCAGTATTCCAGGTGCGGTCTCACCAATGCCTTGTACAACTGAAGCAATACCTCCCTATTTTTATATTCTATCCCCCTAGCAATGAAAGCCAACATTCCATTGGCCTTCTTAATCACTTGCTGCACCTGCATACTAACCTTTTGAGTTTCGTGCACCAGGACCCCCAGATCCCTTTGTACTTCAGTACTTTCCAGTTTCTTGCCATTAAGATAATAACTTGCTCTACGATTTTTCCTGCATAACCTCACACTTTCCAGTATTGTATTCCATCTGCCAAATCTCTGCCCACTTACTTAGCCTGTCTATGTCCCCTTGCAGGTTTTTTATGTCCTCCTCACTCATTACTTTCCCTCCCATCTTAGTATCATCTGCAAACTTTGATATGTTACACTCGGTCCCCTCCTCCAAATCGTTAATATAGATTGTAAAGAGTTGGGGACCCAGCACTGACCCCTGTGGAACACCACTAGTTACTGATTGCCAGTCCGAGAATGAACCATTTATCCCAACTCCCTGCTTTCTGTTAGATAGCCAATCCTCTATCCATGCCAGAATATTACCCCCAATCCCGTGATTTTTTATCTTAAGCAATAATCTTTTATGTGGCACCTTGTCAAATGCCTTTTGGAAGTCTAAATACACTACGTCCACTGGTTCCCCTTTATCCACCCTATATGTTACTTCCTCAAAGAACTCCAGCAAATTTGTCAAACATGACTTCCCCTTCATAAAACCATGCTGACTTTGTCCTATTAAATTATGATTATCCAAATGTCCTGTTACTGTCTCCTTAATAATGGACTCCAATACTTTACCTACCACAGATGTTAGGCTAACCGGTCTATAGTTTCCAGCCTTCTGTCTACTGCCCTTTTTAAATAAGGGCGTTACATTAGCAGTTTTCCAGTCTGCCGGGACCTTTGCTGATTCCAGGGAGTTTTGGAAAATTATTACCAATGCATCCACAATCCCTACCGCCACTTCCCTCAAGACCCTAGGATGTAAGCCATCAGGTCCAGGTGATTTATCTGCCTTGAGTCCCATTATTTTACCGAGTACCACTTCCTTAGTGATTGTGATCGTGTTTAGCTCCTCCCCCCCTATAGCCCCCTGTTTGTCCAGTGTTGGGATATTCTTAGTGTCCTCTACTGTAAAGACTGATACAAAATATTCATTCAGTGTTTTTGCCAGCTCCATATTTCCCACCATTAATTTCCCGGTCTCATCCTCTAAGGGACCAACATTTACTTTAGCCACCCTTTTTCTTTTTATATAACTATAAAAACTCTTACTATCTGTTTTTATATTTTTTGCTAATTTACTTTCATAATCTATCTTCCCTTTCTTAATCAATCTTTTTGTTACTTTTTGCTGTCTTTTAAAGTTTTCCCAATCCTCTATCCTCCCACTAGATTTGGCTACCTTATATGCCCTTGTTTTTAGTCGAATACTATCCTTAATTTCTTTACTTAGCCACGGATGGCTGTCTTTTATTTTACACCCTTTTCTTCTCAGTGGAATATATATTTTTTGGAAGTTGTAAAATAACTCCTTAAATGTACACCACTGATCATGTATCGTCTTACCCTTTAATCTATTTTCCCAATCCACTCTACTCAATTCCGCTCTCATACCTTCATAGTCTCCTTTATTCAAGCTTAGCACGCTTGTTTGAGATCCAACCTTCTCACCCTCTAATTGAATATGGAATTCAACCATGTTATGGTCACTCATTCCAAGGGGATCCTTTACTAGGACATTTTTAATTAATCCTGTCTCGTTACACAGGACCAGATCTAAGGTTGCTTGCCCCCTGGTCGGTTCAGTTACATACTGCTCAAGAAACCCATCCCTAATACACTCAATGAACTCACCCTCAAGGCAGCCCTGCCCAATTTGATTTGTCCAATTAATATGATAGTTAAAATCCCCCATAATTATAGATGTTCCCTTATTACAAGCCTCAACTATTTCCTGATTGATACTCCGTCCAACAGAGTTGCAACTGTTCGGAGGCCTATAGACTACGCCCACCAGTGTTTTTTTCCCCTTATTATTCCTTACCTCCACCCAAACTGTTTCATTATCCTGATCTTTTGACCCAATATCATTTCTCTGTATTACAGTGATTCCTTCCTTTATTAACATAGCCACCCCACCTCCCCTTCCTTCCTGCCTGTCCTTCCTGATCGTAGGTTTTCCTGGGAGGGTAAGTTTCCAGGAGTTAGACATGTAAAAAGCAGTCGCAAGGCCTGCTTTTTACAAGGTAAGTGGTGAATTAATTAAAATTAAAACATTTTTCCCACAGGTTTATTATTTTTTAATACTTTAAAGCAAGCTAAGTTTATTTTTAGCCCCGTTAGAAAATAAAATTATTTTTTTCAAAAATTTAAATTATTGTTTAAAATAGTTATTTCATGTAATTTATAGTTTATTTTAAAAATGTGATGTTTTTTAAATTTATTTGAAGATTTAGTAATGTTTTGGGGCTTATAGTATTTATAGGTTTGACAGCTCTTCCTGTCAAACTTATGAATGAAGCATTCCCTGCTACCATGGCCCACGTGATCCCAGGGGACGCATCGAACTAACTGCGCCCCTGGGATACGCAAGCACTGCGCGCCGGCAGTTGGAGGAGGCCCAGGATCGGAATCCCACGCTGGGCCCACAGCTCAACGGCCGGCGCGCAAGGTAAGTGCAGGTCGAGGGCTTACACCCGTGGGAAGCCTCCGACCCGAATTTCTGGGCCAATGTTTCCTGGCATTGCAGAGCTGGTGGTGGGCGCTGGTGGAATTCTGTACAGTAAGCTATTCAAGGTGGTTAAAATATTAAAAGTAAAACAGTCAGATTGGCTGCAAAGGTTGACAATGGTCAGAAGCTGCAAAAGATAAATCTGATTCCTTTCTGGTACCGTTCAACTAAAAGGAAGAAAATTTAATGTGAGGCAATGAGCTGGAACAAATTTGAATATGATCCAAACAACTTCAAGAAGTTTGTTTAGAATAAATTTGCTGATAATTGAGTTTGACAGAGAAATGGAATAAATATACAAGACCTGTTTTACTAGAATAGGATGGACTGGTTTAACTTTCTTTGTTCATTTTCTTCTGCGCTTGTGCGAACCCAGGGTGAAGACACGATCGGTGTTAGCTGTGATGGCCTCCAAGGTTGAATTTCCTGCCAACATTTCATGGTCCGGCCTCACATCTGAAGAATGGCCACTTGGGTGAGGTATCAGAGGGAGCCTAGCCCACATGCAACCATATCAGGAGGGGAAGAATGGGGAGAAAATTGGCAAGAAGAAAATGCAGGAGCTGCTTAAATTCACAACGATTCTGCATCACAGTATCACGCCGACATCTATTAATGAGTTTTGTAATTGCAACAACAACAACTTGCATTTATATAACAACAGCAACTTGTATTTATATAGTGCCTTTAACGTAGTAAAACGTCCCAAAGCACTTTACAGGAACGATTATCAATCAAAATTTGACACCGAGCCACATAAACATAGAAACATAGAAGATAGGAGCAGGAGTAGGCCATTCGGCCCCTCGAGCCTGCTCCGCCATTCAATAAGATCATGGCTGATCTTCTACCTCAACTCCACTTTCCTGCCCTATCCCCATATCCTCCTATTCCCTTAATATCCAAAAATCTATTGATCTCTGTCTTGAATATACTCAGCCTCCACAGCCCTCTGGGGTAGAGAATCTTAAAGGAGGAAAGAGAGGAGAGAGAGGCGGAGAGGTTTAGGGAGGGAATTCCAGAGTTTAGGGCCCGGGCGGCTGAAGGCACGGCCACCAATGGTGGAGCGAAGGAAATTGGGGGATGCGCAAGAGGCCAGAATTGGAGGAGCGCGGAGATCGCGGACGGTTGTGGGGCTGGAGGAGGTTACAGAGATAGAGAGGAGGGCGAGGCCATGGAGGGATTTGAAAACAAGGATGAGAATTAAAATGTATTATAATGCAGTGCTTAATCCAGCAGTGCGAATGTACAGTATTTATAGTTGGGAAATATTGATATAATTTCCTGGTGTTTAGTATCTGTTCTGCCTTATAATTGCAGGAGTTTCGTTTTGTTGCCGCCAGTAGGTGGCAGTAAATGGAAATGGCCAGTAGGGTCACTCAACAGGAAGTAGTATAGTGATAGCAAACAAAGAGGTCACATCAGCATGGAGCGTGCTGCAAGTTAATCTGCTGTAATCTTACATTGTTACGCCTTCGAAAGCATTGCCTGTGAGTTGAATGGTTTCATTGCATATTCATGTTTAGATGTTAGTTATATCTCATGTATGTAACAAGGTGCATTTCTTTCTTTTTTCTTTCTCAGTTTTACTCCAACCCAATGCAACTGATTTGTATTGTTTCATTGACCTCATGCAAGTGTGGCATTATTAAACACCGGAGCTTGGACGCTACATCCTGACTCCCATGTCGTTATTGAAAGGAGTTTGGCTGGCTGTCTAACTGCGTACAGACACATACACGTAGGGAGGACAGTACAGTATCAGTATGTCCGATTGCAAGAAAATAACAAAGGGTTGTCAAATGAACTTGAAGAAAGACTATGCTGCTTTTTATTCATGAAAGGTCTCTTGGTGTCAGACTCCATTGAAAAATTTAGAGGATCTGGAGAGAAAAAAAAGTGCTTGAAGTTTGGATTTAATCTCAGGTCTGTCGTTTATGAAATCTCAGTTTACAAGTGTTCAACCACATTTTTTTTTCATCCCCAAATGCAATTAATGATAAATAGTAGCAGATGTGGCATTTCTCATCAATCACAAGATCTGGCAGGAAGTTTGTGCCTATGTGCATCAGCAAAGCCTCGTCACAAATACATATCCATCAGCTCCTGGAGTTTGCCCTTTCAAGGAGATGAGCAGTGTTGTGTTTTCATTGTAATGTCAATACCATTGCTCTCACTGCCTGGCTGACTGCCCATTTAAACTCATATTGAAAATAAAAGGAACAGGCTGGTGGGGTCATATTAATGCAGACTGGGTCAGATTGGGCACAAGTTGGCTTGCTACTGTATCAATATGACCCCCACAACCTGTTCTTGAGTCAATATAATCTCGTCCAGCCTGCTACCACACAAGTATCAGTTTCTGAATTCTCTTACCAGATTTTCAGATTTTTAAAATTCATCCTCTCTTATCTGACCATAAGAACATAAGAAATAAGAGCAGGAGTCGGCCATTCGGCCCCTCGAGCCTGCTCCGCCATTCAATGAGATCATGGCTGATCTTCGACCTCAACTTCACTTTCCCGCCCAATCCCCGTATCCTTTGATTGGTGATCTGCTTCCAGACTCTCCTGACATTTCTCTATCGCGGACTGTTACAAAGTAAAAGAGAGCTGTGATTAGCTCCTTTGATGTGAACAAATAGCAAGTATCTATGTTACACATATTCAACATATCTTCCTCACCCGAAGTGTGAGCCTTTGACAGCGAGTGTGAATCACAGGAGGCATCACAGGCAAGTCTGCCCTAATCTGATATCTGGGTACAGACACACACACACAGACACTCACACACACAGACACTCACAGATACAGATACACACGCACAGACACGCACAGACACAGACACTCACACACAGACATTCACGCACACACATACAGATACACGCATACACATACACACGCACAGATAGACATGCACACACACGCACATACAGACACATGCACACACACACACACACACGCACGCACACACATACAGATACACACGCACAGATAGACATGCACACACACAGACACACGCACACACATACAGACACACGCACACACACACGCACACAGACACAAGCACACACACAGACACTCACAGATACAGATACACACGCACAGACACACACAGACATTCACGCACACACATACAGATACACGCATACACATACACACGCACAGATAGACATGCACACACACACATACAGACACACGCACACACACACACACACACGCACACACATACAGATACACACGCACAGATAGACATGCACACACAGACACACGCACACACATACAGACACACGCACACGCACACGCACACGCACACACACAGACACTCACAGATACAGATACACATGCACAGACACGCACAGACACTCACACACAGACATTCACGCACACACATACAGATACACGCATACACATACACACGCACAGATAGACATGCACACACACGCACATACAGACACACGTACACACACACACATACAGATACACACGCACAGATAGACATGCATACACACACACGCACACACACACAGACACACACACACAGACACACACACACAGACACACACACATACACACTTCCATCAGGGGTGCCTGGAAAGCCATCAGGTGTGAAAACCCCATCTGATTTCCCCCTCCACAATGCAGAGCCAATTGTAGTTGTCTTGGAGGAGTCTTGACTGGGGTGATCTGCACTCAGCATAAGCCAGGAATTGAACCTGAGGCTTTGCTGAGCTGCATAGCTCACTCAACCATTAGAGGAGCTGAACATTTAACTCCTAATCCAGGACTTTAAAATGGATCTGCTCATTGGAAACAGGGCGGGTGAACTGATATTGTGGAAACCGGTTGTTAATGGTATTTCAGTGCTTTCTATTTGGCTAAGAGTGTATTGGTTTAATTTTACGTTATTTTGGTGGTTTTTTGTATAAAGTATCAGATTTTTAAAAATGGAACGGAATGAATATGTTTTGTGAGAATTGTTGATTTTTTTACAACACGGACTATTTTTTATTTTATTAGCTTCTAGATTAATTTTTCCATCTATCTTTAGATGCACCATTTTCTTTCCACGTTCCCGGATGGGACGTTCCACGTCCACCTCCCAGAATTTTGACAAAGCTATGTTTGATTGAACTGCTCGAAGGTGTGCGAAGTGACCTTCCTTGTCCGTTCCACTCTTGTGATCTGTCACTGGTTTTTTCTTTCTCTCCGTGAGGAGGCACTTGAAGAATAATTCTCCAAGCACATTTTGGCGGTGAGGAACTTCGCCTGTGCCAATGTATATTGGAAAATCCCAACTGTTTACTTGGAAACGATACCCTCTGGCCTCCGCTCACTGCCTTCCCCTGACAAATGACAAATGGGAATCATGGTTGCAAATTTGGACCTTACAATTCTGATGTATAACATTTTGGACCAAAACATGAACACTCTGGATCTGTATTAAATTTGTTTCCTGCTCCACTGCCATTACTATAGGAACTTAAAAGCCACAGGTCAAATATCTTATTTGTTTTTGCTAAGACACACATCGACATTGATAACGTCATGCTATTTTTTTTAAACTTATGCTCCACACCAGCCATCTATAGCCAATATTCCAGTGCTGCTTAAGGCCCACATGTTCTACATGGTCTAGAGTTCATGTTCCTTTGCCCCATTGTCGCACCGTCAGCTTGGGGCTCATCCCAGTTGTGTTTTCACCTCTTCTCTCCTGATGTGCTGTTTCAGGTGGGAGACATCGTTCCTTGGTTGCCAACTGTCCTCTGGTAACTTGCTCAAGTAGCTGCCCACCGTATGCAAGTGTTGGCAGACTATTTTAGCACGGGAAAGCCACACAGTTAAGCACAATCCTGTCGATTGGGTTTATACTCACTGGAGTTTAGAAGAATGAGAGGGGATCTCATCGAAACCTATAAAATTCGAACAGGACTAGACAGACTAGATGCAGGAAGGATGTTCCCGATGGCGGGGGAGTCCAGAACCAGGGGTCATAGTCTAAGGATAAGGGGTAAGCCATTTAGGACTGAAATGAGGAGGAATTTCTTCACCCAGAGAGTGGTGAACCTGTGGAATTCTCTGCCACAGAGGGCGGTGGAGGCCAGTTCATTAAATATATTCAAGAAAGAGTTGGATATATTTCTTAAGGCTAAAGGGATCAAGGGATATGGGGAGAAGGCAGGGACAGGGTACTGAGTTTGGATGATCAGCCATGATCTCATTGAATGGCGGAGCGGGCTCGAGGGGCCGAATGGCCTACTCCTGCTCCTATCTTCTATGTTTATGTTTACCCAACGCCCATACACGTCCACTTACTAGTAGTATAAAAAAAAATTGCTCCTGGATGTGGGTGATGCTGATGGCGGCACAGTTATTGCCCATCACTCATTGACCTGACAAAGTGGTGGTGGGCTTTCTTCTTGAACTGCTGCGGTCCTTGTAGTGATGGTGCTAGGTGTGAGGTTGGTGTTGCTCGGAGGTGGATAGCAATCAGGAGGAGCATGACCTTGACTGATTTTTTTCCCCCTCCTGCAAGGGGAACCGAAGCCAATTCTCACTGCACCAGGTGAGGTCAGCTGAGGCAACACAGATCCACGGGCAGACCTGGGTCTTTCTGGTCTGTGTGGCTCAGGTCCACAGACACCGTCGGCCGAATGTACTGCAAACACCTATGGCTCTGTGGTCCATTCCCAGGCAGCCCACATTCCAGCTCTCCATGATGCTTCTATTGTTGTAATCAGTATTGCAGAGGCCAGTGTAAGTGTTAACAATCAATCATGCTGTTGTTCCAGGTACTTTACCAGGATAATATTTAATGTTTGGTAACCAATAGGTAGATCCCCGCAGATGGAGGCTCCTTTGTGATTTTCATGCAGCTTCGGCAACAGAACAAGGGGAGGGTAAATATTGGAGAGGATCCACAGACAGGAAATGTCATTAGTTGGCTGTTTTGATATTCTACGTTATCCAGAAGTCCATGTTAAATAAGCGCAGAATGGAAAGAGCAGATTGTAATCAATAATCCCCACAAATTCCACCGTTCCAGTGAAGGCAACCACAGTACTGTACCTTTGTATTATGCTACTGGAAATGTTTAAGCTCTCATTTGCCATCACGGCCAGTATTGGTGAAACAGCATGAGCCAAATTTATTTCTTGTGTCATTACAGCCGTTATCGGGAGGGTGCATTACTGCATTCGGGAGAACCATGCAGAACATCTTTTCTATTAATAGCACCCTGAGTTTGACTAGCGGTACCCCTGGTGCTGACTAATGGAGAAACACAAAAAGGGTTCCACTCAGTGAATGTTCAGGCGGCTTTTCTTCTTCAAAATAGTGGCCGTGGGATCTTTCACGTCCACTTGGGTGGGCAGACGGGGCCTCGGTTTAACGACTCATCCGAAAGACGGCACCTCCGACAGTGCAGCACTCCCTCAGCGCTGCACTGGGAGTGTCAGCCTGGATTTTGTGCTCAGGTCTCTGAACCTACAACCTCCTGACTCAGAGGTGAGAGTACTACCCACTGAGCCACCGCCGACACAACTGCAAATCTGAAACAAACAGAAAATGTTGCAAATACACAACAGGTTCATCAACAACCGAAAACAGAAAATACAGGTTCATATTTTAGGTGCAACCCTTTGTTAGAACTGAAACCTGCATCTGCTGCTTGTTTCTAACATTTGAGGCAGCGAAGTGTCTCAGTTTTGATTCCTGGTCTGTGCTGAGTTAATAGATCTCAGCCAGGGTTGGTGGGAGAAGGGCTGCAATATGCTTCAGCGCCTCTGGATTAGGGAAATGAAAATAGAATTACATAGAATCTCACAGCACAGAAACAGGCCATTCGGCCCACCTGGTCTATGCCGGTGTTTATGCTCCACACGAACCTCCTCCCACCTTATTTGATCTCACCCCATCAGCAGATCCCTCGATTCCTTTCTCCCTCATGTTCTTATCTAGTTTCCCCTTCTATGCTCTTTTCCTCAGCCACTCCCTGTGGCAGCGAGTTCCACATTCTCACCACTCTCTCTGGGTTCAAAGGTTTCTCCTGAATTCCCTATTGGATTTATTAGTGACTATTTTATATTTATGGCCCCTAGTTTTGTTCTCCCCTGCCCCCTCCCCCACAAGTGGAAACATCTTGTCCACGTCTACCCTTGTTGAACCCATTCATAATTTCACGCTCTAAATCGCTGTCCAGTGAGCCCCCGCTGGCACTGGGGATGTGCGCACATTGACGGTAATGCTCTCTGCAGGCCACCAGGCCACCGGTTCTCACTGTCAAACCATACACATGAATAATAGCCTCTCGGATGAGGTACGGGGTATAGTAGAATCATACCCCAAAGAGTCGGTGCTTTCAGGGAAAAAAGAAGGCTGGCAGAAAAAAAAGGATACTTTAATTCTTTGTAGTATGACACATTCTGCACAACATGACCACATTGTGAGAGATTGACACACATCTGTCAGGGGCGGACTACGACAGACAACAGGGAGGTGCGGATGACCTACAGGAGCATTATTTAGAACTGCCAATCGGGAGTCCTCCTGAGTAAATGTAATGTCTATCACTTATTTTGGAGGATACTTGCATTCAGCAGTCCCGTTAAGCTGCACGGCTGCGTAGCGGTCTGGAGGTCCCACGCAGGCTGCTTTTAAAAGAATTCGTTTTATGGGATGTGGGCGTCATTGGCAAGGCCAGCATTTATTGGCCATCCCTAATTGCCCTCGAGAAAGGTGGCGGTGAGCCGCCTTCTTGAACCGCTGCAGTCCGTGTGGTGAAGGTGCTCCCACAGTGCTGTTAGGGAGTTATTATGTTTTGTTGTGGTTAGTTACAACCGAGTGGCTCGCTGGGCCATTTCAGAGGGCAGTTAAGAGTCAACCACATTGCTGTGGGTCTGGAGTCACATATAGGCCAGACCGGGTAAGGACGGCAGATTTCCTTCCCTAAAGGACATTAGTGAACCAGATGGGTTTTTACGACAATCCGATAGTTTAGTTGTTAGCGTTACTGATACTGGTAATTATTCCAGATTTATTTAATTCACTGAATTTAAATTCCCCAGCTGCTGTGGTGGGATTTGAACTCACGTCTCTGGATCACTAATCTTGCCGGCTTTACAATGGGAAAAACCTGTGCATGCGTGGAAATTTGAATGGGCCGCGCAACCTGTTAAAGGGGCCCTGCACCCCCCCTCAAAAAAAAAATTAGAGGGAACATTGCTTACATTGCCAATAAAATAACAACAACTTGCATTTATATAGCACCTTTAATGTAGGTAAACGTCCCAAAGCGCTTCACAGGAGCGTAATCAGACACAGATATTAGCGGGGTGACTAAAATCCTCACTCAGGCTGACACATGCACTTTCTTGCAAAGATTGTGATCAGGGTTGAGATTATTGAGCTCAATTCTGTGCTGCCACTCCAGATCAGATCAAAGAAATATAGGATCAGATACCTCACACAAAAAAATTCATAAGGATAAGCAATGCAGAACAATTACTATTGCAAGAGTTTTATATAAAATAATAGGATCAGATATCTTGCAACAAACATAAATTCAAAAGGAGGAGCCCTGCAGGAGCCGCACTTGATTGGTCGGAGTTGCTGCGACGTTGCCGCCTCAGGTGAGCGCTGCGTTGCTCGCGCCCAGGTGAGGGATTGCGCCGCGGCCCCGCCCCCTCCCCGGGCCCCGCCAATCAAAACCAGTAACTCCCGCCCCCTCCTCGCCATTGGCTGGTGCGTCCGCCCCTCTCCTCCCGCTATTGGCCCGCGCCCGCCGTCAATCAAAGGCGAGGCCGTGCGTCAGGTGAGGAGCGAGCGCTGCGCCGGGCGCTGCCGGCGGAGAGGGAGGAAAGTCTCGGCGGAGTTTGGCAGCGGAGGCTCGGCGCGCTCTCCTGTGCAACATCTGTCCCCCAAACTTCCAACTTAACAATTTTCCAAACTTTAAAATTGTCCAATTTTCCAACGTTAAAATTTTCCAACTTTAAAGAAGACAGAAAAAAAACCTGCTGGCAAACAAAAACACTCAAGCTTTATCTGGCAGTGAACCATGAAGAGTTTGAAGTCTCGGTTGAAGAAACACGAAGTGACTCTCAATGTAAGTTCAAAGTTGACGGCGCGTCATTAGCAGTGTCTGAGTGAATAAGTTTGAAGATTTAAGCAAAGGCAGCGTCACTTTTCAGTCGGTGCCTTTTTGTTTGTCGGGTGTTTCTGAAGTTTAAATTCCTGTTTCCCCGCAGAGTCTAAATGGTCATCGAAAGCTTCCTGTCGGAGGGAGCCCCGTGGCTTCAGCAGCGCTGACTCGGTGTGTGAGCCCAGTGTGTTTTACAATGCACCATCCTCTTCCTAATCCAAGGACCACTGGTTTTTCTGGTGGTAAAACATTCAATGCAGGTCCCCCCCCCCCCCCCCCAATGTGGGCAGGGGGCTGGCTTGGTAAAAAGCCCAATATTACCAAAATTTCAAAACAGTAAGAAAAACTGAGATACCAGCAGTATGTATCAGGGAAAGTTATTGTTGAGTGAACTGAAGAGTATAAGGGCACTAGGCTGAAAAGGCTCCTTAAGTATTTGTACCCACAGTACTGAGCAGAGTTGCCACTGACCAAAAAAAAAACCACGCCCAGGCTCTTGTTTGGGTCGTTGTCTTCTTTCGGACGGTGGTAGCAAAGCAAATCAAATGTCAATATCTAAGTCAGATATCCAGACCAAAGCTTCTGGTGTAACCGCGCAGATATCTTGTAGGCTGCCCGTGAATTTCCCCTCGGGGCAGTGCTCAATGATGCGCTCCAGGGCCTTGTTTAGGTATGCTCTGTGTGTGTAAGTTTGAAAATGAATTTGATATGACCATCCCTTGTCTGTAATAAGGGCTTTTCACAAAATGATTTTGGGCGGGTGTTTTTTTTTTGGGTGTTATCCTGAACCTCCCAGATTGCCTTTCAATCTTGTCGTAATTCCCAGGTGTCCTTTAGCCCTGATTTTATAATTGATATGAACCCCTCAGTTAGGTTGCAGCCTAATAATCATTCCCAGATATCTGTTCTCCATTGAGAGCAGCTGTACACTTTGATTAAAGTGACAGCCCTGTAATCACTCCCAGTTATCGAATATTTTCCATACCTCTGGATTGGCACTGTGGCATGTTTGCTTCTAATTGGCGAGTCTCAAAAAATATATAATTTTGTGGTGAATCTTTGGGTATTCTGTTTTCTACACTTGCTCTGATTTCACACTACAACTTTTTAATACAAAAAATGAAAGACTTTCATTTATATAGCGCCTTTCACGAGCGCCGTACATCCCAAAGCCCTTTACGGCCAATGAAGTACTTTTTGAAGTGTCGTCACTGTTGTAATATAAGAAACGCGGCAGCCAATTTGCACACAGCAAGCTCCCACAAACAGCAACGTGCTAATGACCAGATAATCTGATGTTAGTGATGTTGATTGAGGGATAAATATTGGCCCCAGGACACCCGGGGGGGGGAAACTCCCCTGCTTTTCTTTGAAATAGTGCCATGGAATCTTTTACGTTCGCCTGAGGGGGCAGATGGGGCCTCGGTTCAACATCCGAAAGACGGCATCTCCGACAGTGCAGCACTCCCTCAGTACTGCACTGAAGTGTCAGCCTGGATTATGTACTCAAGTCTCTGGAGTGGGGACTTGAACCCATAACCTTCTGACTCAGGCAAGACAGTGTGACCCACTGGGCCACGACTGTTAAATAATGGGTAACATTGCAGCTCTGAGCATTTCCAATCTCTCTACATCTACCAGCTTTTTTTGCTCTGATGCGGCTCTGATTATTAGTGCACATACTTGTCTGGAAACTATATGATTTTTGTTTTTGAAAATTGGAGCAATGTAGACGTTGAAATTCTGATTGTGGATTTGAGTCACAATGTGTCAATCAAAGTTTTTTCCAGTTATTAATTAGAGGTGCTTTTGCATTCTCTATTACTGTTCCTGTCTAGCGCAAGAGAACTCGGTCTCTCTCTTTCCCCCCGCACTCCCCTTTATTTATAGATGGGTGCTCCTACTGGTTGGCGGTAATGCGGAGATCCAGTTTCTGTGGAAGTGAAGCGGAGTTCAGTCTGCTGATGAGCATTTTTGTGGGTCTGTCATTCAGTTGATGCCCAAGATTGAGGGCATTTGTACTGCGGAGCACCGCTGATGGAGGGAGACCGGGTTATCATCCAACGGCTCCACTCCTGAGAGATAAAAGTACCTTCTGTTAAACATTATAGGCGAAAGGCAAAATTCCGCAGATGCTAGAAATCTGAAATAATAACAAAAAAGTGCTGGAAACACTCAGAGTGGAGAGAACAGACATGTTGACGTTTCAGACGTGGACCCTTCAGCAGGGCCTTCGTGAATCTGTTCCCTCCAGATGTTGATGGACCTGCTGAATGTTTCCAGACTTTTCCGCTTTTGTCTCAGGTTAAGCATCTTTTGGAAAGAGCTGAGATGCTGAATGAAGGCGCGTCACTGTGTGTCAAACGCTCTTTTTTTTTTATCTGGTAAAGCAAGGACCACTGCATCAGGTGTACTGTCATGGGGAACTGGCATATTCGGTTGTCCGCTTGTTCTGTAAGCTGTTGGAGAAATTTCAGGGCTTGGTTGGGAATAGAGGAAGGTTAAAAACAGCACCAGCAATGGTTTGTACAATATGTCAGTCATAACGGTACAGCCCATCGAGTCTGTGCCGGCTCTCTGTAGAGCAATCCAGTCAGTCCCATTCCCCCGCTCTATCCCTGTAGCCCTGCAAATTTATTTCCCTCAAGTGCCTATCCAGTCTCCCCTTGAAAACATTGAGTGTCTCCGCTTCCACCACTTCTGTTGGCAGCAAGTTCCAGGTCCTCACCACTTGCTGTGTAAAAAAGCTTTTCCTCGCATGTCCCCTGTATCTCTTGCCCAAAACCTTAAATCTGTGCCCCATATTGACTCTGCCACTTTAGATTAAACTGGAATCCCAATAAGGCTTTAATTCTAAGAGTAAATTTTACTTTTTGTAAAAAAAAAACCAAAAGTTACGTCACAGGATATGTTGCTGTTCTGGATGTACATGTCCAGACGACTCATTCCTGAGTCAGAAGGTTGTGGGATCAAGTCTGACTCCAGGGACTTGAGCACGTAACCCAGGCTGACACTCCCGGTGCAGTGCTGAGGAAGCGCTGCAGTGTCAGAGGTGCCGTCTTTCGGTTGAGACATTAACCCGAGGCCCCGTCTGCTCTCTCGGGTGGACGTAAAAGATCCCATGGTCACTATTTCGAAGAAGAGCAGGGGGGGGAGTGCTCCCCGGTGTCCTGGGGCCAATATTTATCCCTCAACCAACATCACTAAAACAGATTATCTGGTCGTTTATCTCATTGCTGTTTGTGGGAGCTTGCTGTGCGCAAGTTGTTTACCGCATTTCCTACATTTCACTTCAAAAGTACTTCATTGGCTGTAACGTGCTTTGGGACGTCCTGAGGCTGTGAAAGACGCTGGAGAAATGCAAGTCTTTTTTCTTGAGTCTTCCAACTGCCTTCCTTTCTCTTTATCCGTTGCAGCATTTTGACTGTTTTGGTTTAAGTTTGGTATTCTTTTAGTTAATTCTAATTTTTTTTTAAATTGGTTAGGCTAAACCCTCGTGTCATTGTCCCCTAACGTACTTGAATGTATCATGGTGGGGTTCGGCTTGTCCATCGCTACAATTCCACTGACCCACTTAAAATGAGATCCCTTTCCCCAGCATTAATTTGTATTGGTGTGTGGATCACAGACCATAAAGCAGCTTTTTGTACTTGCACTCGTTTAGGTTGGATTCCTGGACCCAATAGCCTGTTACTAGGGTTGATGCTAATAAATCCATCTCATTTATTCCAGCGGCGAAGCCTAATAGTTGGCGAGAGAGAAACTGGACATCCAACCCTGCCACTGGAGTGAGGGGGGGTCAGATTTAACAGTGTAAATGTTGGGAGCTGGTTTACGGATCCCAGTCTCCTAGAATCTAATCTAAAGCAGAGCTAGTGCAAGAATGGTTTCAGAGTCTTTTAAGATGACCACAGAAGTGAAAAGGGGCCAGGCGAGGGAAATAGTCAACACTACTCAACCCTGCAGTTTGGTCTGATGGGCACATTTAGAAAGAAAAACTTGCATTTCTATAGCGCCTTTCACGACCACCGGACGTCTCAAAGCGCTTTACAGCCAATGAAGCACTTTTTGAAGTGTAGTCACTGTTGTAATGTAGGAAACGCGGCAGCCAATTTGTGCACAGCAAGCTCCCACAAACAGCAGCAATGTGATAATGACCAGATAATCTGTTTAGTGATGTTGGTTGAGGGATAAATATTGGCCCCAGGACACCGGGGAGAACTCCCCTGCTTGTCTTCGAATTAGTGCCGTGGGATCTTTTACATCCACCTGAGAGAACAGACGGAGCCTCGGTTTAACGTCTCATCCGAAAGACTGCACCTCCGACAGTGCGGCGCTCCCTGAGTACTGCACTGGAAGTGTCAGCCTGGCTTTATGTGCTCAAGTCCCTGGAGTGGGGACTTGAACCCACAGCCATCTGACTCGGAGGCGAGTGTGCTACCCACTGAGCCACGGCTGACACATGGGCACATTTATAGGGGTTCTAAGGATTCCCCACTAATTGTTTGCCATTCAACTATGGGGTAGAAGTACAATGACTCCTCTCTGAGGAGGTGGGGTATTGGAAATCTTGTCAAATAACAAAATACTTTCCGTGTTCAGTGGTGTTGGTTGATCTGCGTGTCTTCTGACACTGTGTCATTACGTGTGATATGGTTTGTAACTTAAAATATCACTAAACGTAATATATTCATGTAATGTTATACCTAATCATTGCACTACAATGGTAGCGGATTTAGAGCCCAGTCTTGAATGCAGGCTATTAACATTCCAGAATGTTATCTGTCTAATTGAACTTTATTTTCTTCCCCCTTCCCAAGTACTTGATTGACCAGTTCTTTGCGTGTGTTGAGTATAAATCTTGTTTTGAAAGGTTATTAAGGTGCTTTGCTGCATTCAAAGCAAACCTCATTACTGTGGCTCAGCCGGGACAGCAACATCATAATATTTAATTGTGTTTTTTAAATTCATTCTCGGGATATGGGTGTCATAGAAACATAGAAGATAGGAGCAGGAGTAGGCCATTCGGCCCCTCGAGCCTGTTCCGCCATTTAATGAGATCATGGCTGATCATCCAAATTCAGTACCCTGTCCCTGCTTTCTCCCCATATCCCTTTAGCCTGAAGAAATATATCTAACTCCTTGAATATATTTAGTGAATTGGCCTCAACTGCCTTCTGTGGTAGAGAATTCCACAGGTTCACCACTCTCTGGGTGAAGAAATTCCTCCTCATCTCTGTCCTAAATGGCTTATCCCTTATCTTTAGACTGTGACCCCTGGTTCTGGACTCCCCCGCCATTGGGAACATCCTTCCTGTATCTAGTCTGTCTAGTCCTGTTAGAATTTTATAAGTTTCAATGAGATCCCCTCTCATTCTTCTAAACTCCAGCGAGTATAAGCCCAATCGACACAATCTCTCCTCATACGTCATTCCTGCCATCCCAGGTATCAGCCTGGTGATTCTTTGCTGCACTCCCTCCATGGCAAGAACATCCTTCCTCAGATAAGGTGACCAAAACTGCACACAATACTCAAGGTGTGGTCTCACCAAGGCCCTGTACAACTGCAGCAAGACATCCTTGTTCCTGTACTCAAACCCTCTCGCTACGAAGGCCAACATACCATTTGCCGCCTTAACCACCTGCTGCACCTGCATGCTTACCTTCAGCGACTGGTCCACAAGGACACCCAGGTCTCGTTGCACTTCCCCTTTTCCCAATCTATTGCTGTCGCTGTGTTGCTGGCAAGGTCAGCATTTCTTGTTGCCCCTTGAAAAGGTGGTGGTGAGCCGCCGCCTTGAACCACCGCAGTGTAAGGTGAAGGCGCTCCCACACTGCTGTTGGGTAGAGTGTGCCAGGATTTTGACCCAGTGACCATGAAGGAACAGCTGATACATGTCCAAGCCGGGATGGTGTGCGACTTGGAGGTGATGGAGTTCCCATGAACCGTGCTGAGCACGATAATTGCATCCTTTATTTAAACTAGCTGGGTTTATAAATGTCCTTTTATAGATACAGGAAACTCTTTGGTATCCGGCACCGATGGGACCAGGATGGTGCCGGTTGATTTAAAAATTCCGGATGACGGAGAGGGTTATCTACTGAGGCTATTTTTAACAAACAAAAATTTAAAAAAATCAAGAAATGTGCAGTATAATTGGGTACTCACCTACAGAATGTTGTGTTAAATGGATGGTGGAAGATGCTTGATTAAGTACAGTACTGCCAGTTGAGGGTAATCCATAACTCTTAATTAAAAATGGCAGATCGGAAGAGACTACCGGCAGCGCGGGAGAGTCAGACTCCTGTTATTGAGGTGTTCGGACTTCCGACAGCACCAAGAAGCCGAGCAGTGGCAGTTTGGAGAACTACCCCCACTGACTAACTCGGCCACCGTGGGAGACTTGGACGTGGCAACATTTCCGGTTATTGAGGTGTTGTTTTTGGAGTATGAATTTTGTTGGTTCATAGAGAATTCCGGATATTTAGCTGCCGTTTAAACGAGAGTTTCCTGTAGTCACTTTGATAAAATGTTGGATTTTATTTTTGGGGTTGGCTGACACAATGGTGCAGCAGATTGCAATCCCAGCGTTCTGTACTGTGCATTGGTAGGAGGTGCAGGAATGATTCACCCTGTGAAGGGATGGATTTTGATCTCGGCTGAGTTGGGGCAAGGGAAGGGAAAGTGGCAAGTCGAGTTTAAGCATTTTCTCACAGAGAAGGAGGGAAAATTGAACCGTCGGCTCGGGACTGTGCACAGCAATTTTTTGATCAGCTTGACCACTGCACTTGCATTCTGTATTGCCTGTATCTAAGAACATAAGAAATAGGAGCAGGCCATTCGAGCCTGCTCTGCCATTCAGTAAGATCGTGGCTGATCTTCTACCTCAACTCCACTTGCCTGCCCCATCTCCATATCCCTCGATTCCCCTAGAGTCCAAAAATCTATCGATCTCAGCCTTGAATATACTCAAAGACTCGGCATCCACACCCTCTGGGGCAGAGAATTCCAAAGATTCACAACCCTCTGAGTGAAGAAATTCCTCCTCATCTCAGTCTTAAATGGCCGACCCCTTATCCTGAGACTGTGCCCCCTAGTTCCAGACACTCCAGCCAGGGGAAACAACCTCTCGGCATCTACCCTGTCAATCCCCCTCAGAATCTTATGACGTCAGTGGTTCCCTGAGTGTGGAGACATTTGCACTATGGAATGTAATGGATAGAGAACTTCTCTTGTCAGCTGCATTCCTGTAGGATCAAAGCCTGGGCCTCTTGGCAGATTTAAAGCTAATTGGGTTAACATGGGATTTGGTTTTAGGTTGAAGCATCGATGAGTATATTTTATATACATGAGCAATTCAGTTGATTCTCACAGCTGGCTTTAACATTTAAATTTTGGAAAATTTTTAATCCGCTGTTGATTACTGGGAAATATTAGTGTGGCTGCATTGCATAGAATTTACAGCGCAGAAACAGGCCATTCGGCCCATCTAGTCCATACTGGTGTTTATGCCTCACATGAGCCGCCTCCCACCCTACTTCATCTAACCCTATCAATCCTAATCCCCGTCATTTGGCTGAGACGTTAAACCGAGACCCCGTCCGTGCGCTCAGGTGGACGTAAGAAAACTCATGGCACTATTTCGAAGAAGAGAAAGGGTGAATCCCCCAGGTGTCCTGGGCCAATATTTATCCCTCAACCAACACCTATAAAACATATTATCTGTTCATTATCACATTGCTGTTTGTGGGAGCTTGCTGTGCACAGTTTGGCTGCTGCGTTTCCTACATTTAAAACAGTCACTACACTTCAAAAAAGTACTTCATTGGCTGTAAAGCACTTTGGGACGTCCTGAGGTTGTGAAAGGCGCTATAGAAATGCAAGTCTTTTTCAACATACCCGTCTATTCCTTTCTCCCTCCTGTGTTTATCCAGCTTCCCCTTAAATGCATCTCTGCTATTCGCCTCAACCACTCCCTGTGGTAGCGAGTTCCACATTCTCACCACTCTCTGGGTAAAGAAGTTTCTCCTGAATTCCCTGTTGGATTTATTAGTGACTATCTTAGATTTATGGCCCCTAGTTTTGGACTCTCCCATTGCAATGGCTAATCCTTCAGTGCAGAGAATTGGTGTGGAATGTGCTAGGCACTGGTGTCTACTGGTAGCAAAAAAAGTCTAAAATTGGTGGAGTGGTGGAGAATCACTCCTATAATCCCATAGTACTCTTTTTATATAAAAAAAAAAAAAAAAAATTTGAGTCTTAAGAAAGTATACGTGCACATAATTTATTATTTATTCTGTGTGTGTGTGTGTGTGGGACGTTGTCGAGGCCACAATTATTGGCCATCCTTGGTTGCCTTGAGAAGATGGCGGTGGACCTTTTTAAACCGCTACCATCCTTGTGGGGGTGGCACTCCCACCATTGTACGTTTTAAGTGTGCATTCACACTTGTGTTTTATGAAAGTGTACATTAATAATATATATTTTCATGAAGCCATTGTATATTTTGATGGTGGGAGACATCCAGATTTCTTGGTGTCACTGTGCTTGGACTGGGAGCAGCGTGGGCCGGTGGTTGAGGCAACATGTTTGCATTTGGTTTTTGCAAAGTACGTTATTAAAATAGATTGACATAAAGGCTGTGATTTTGTTTTCAGTAATACTCTCTTATCTACTGAGCTTATCATGCACCTCGTTTGGTGCCAGAGCGTTTTAAATATGCCTATAAAATTCTAACAGGACTAGACAGACTAGATGCAGGAAGGATGTTCCTGATGGCGGGGGAGTCCAGAACCAGGGGTCACAGTCTAAAGATAAGGGGTAAGCCATTTAGGACAGAGATGAGGAGGAATTTCTTCACCCAGAGAGTGGTGAACCTGTGGAATTCTCTACCACAGAAGGCAGTTGAGGCAAATTCATTAAATATATTCAAGAAGGAGTTGGATATGTTTCTTAAGGCTAAAGGGATCAAGGGATATGGGGAGAAAGCAGGGACAGGGTACTGAATTTGGATGATCAGCCATGATCTCATTAAATGGCGGAGCAGGCTCGAGGGGCCGAATGGCCTACTCCTGCTCCTATTTTCTGTGTTTCACTGTTGCATATTATAATATTCACAGCCCCATATTAAGATAAACTAAATAATAGTTGTTAACATCAGTAACTGAAGGTAAGTTTTGGTCTCCTTACCTAAGAACGGATATACTTGCCACGGAGGGAGTGCAGCGAAGGTTCACCAGACTGATTCCTGAATCAGTCGTATGAGGAGAGGTTGGGTCGACTAGGCCTGTATTCACTAGCGTTTAGAAGAATGAGAGGGGATCTCATTGAAAGGTATAAAATTCTGACAGGGCTAGACAGACTGGATGCAGGGAGGATGTTTCCCCTGGCTGGGGGGGTCTAGAACCAGGGGTCACAGTCTCAGGATACAGGGTAGGACATTTAGGACTAATGAGAAATTTCTTCACTCGGCGGGTGGTGAACCTGTGGAATTCTCTACCACAGAAGGCTGTGGAGGCCAAGTCACTGAATATATTTAAGAAGGAGATAGATAGATTTCTAGACACAAGGCATCAAGGGGTATGGGGAGAGAGCAGGAATATGGTATTGAGATAGAGGATCAGCCATGATCATATTGAATGGTGGAGCAGGCTTGAAGGGCCGAATGGCCTACTCCTATGTTTCTACATAAGACTCTAAAAGGTGAACTGAAGTTGAACTGTGCATATTCAGATTTGAAGGAAACTGTTTTCAATACTAGCCCGTTTGAGTAATTTGGATGATGGTAAACCACTTGAGACTCACTGTCCCCTTTGGCTGCCAGAGCCCTTGAGTCTATATCGGCAGCTTGCCTTTCCTGTCCCATTGTCTTTTCCGTGTTGCAGCAGAGCGGAGCCGGGGGAGAATATGAGTGGGCCTTCCACTAAGTGGTGAAACCCAGAGTGAAGACAAAGCTGTTGAAAATGCTCAGTATCCAAAAAAGAGAAAAGTTAACATTTTGGGTGCGGACTTCTTGCTCTGAAGCTTCTGAAATATTCTTTTGTTCCAAAGTGCCACACACGTCGGTGCATTAGATGGTTGCAGTCAATGCAAGGACATGCAATAATGAGGGAATGTACTGTGATTCACCCAGTAATTGTGCAAACGCAGTCTGTGGTCTGAAGAACGTTTTTTCATATCTCGCCGTCTCCAACTGATTTATACATATAACCATTGCAGGTAGCTGTCTGCAAACTGCTGTTACAGGACCTTCTGTCTCCTTGACTGATGCGTTTGTGTATCACCCAGAACCACTGAAGATAGCTGTCTGTTGTCATTATGAGAGTTAGATCAATCATAGAGATCTGTCTCGGATGTCAAGGCTGTGTGGCATTGAGGTTATAGTTGGAAGATTACCCTGGTGTAGTAATGAGGATATTTGTGTGTTCATACTCATAAAAATGTAAAGTGAAGTGAATTTGGCTTGCCCTCCCACATAATGCTGCATTTAGGCTGCCGAGCCATGTTCGAAATGATCAGAAATTTCTCTTGGTGAAACAAAAATCTACAAACGCTGGAAATCGGAAATAAAAACCAAAACAAAAATCAGGAAATGCTGGAAATCTGCAGCACATCTGTACAGAGAAAAGGCCGGTTCTGACAGAGTGTGGACCCTTCATCCTGAAGATGGGTTACCACCCCCAAAACGTCGCCATCTGTCTTTTCTCTACGCAGGTGCTGACTGACCCCTGTGCCACTTCCAACCATTCTTGTTTTTCAGTTCTCTTTCCTTTTCACCTCCCACCGCCAAACACTGCCCTCTCTCCTGACCCCCCCCCCCGCCTCATCTTAGGGAGGCCTAAGAATTTGACAGATAAACTATTTCCTTGGGGGGGACGGGGTGGGGTGTGGTTGGGGGCAGTGGACGTGACATGAAAATTAGAGCCGGGCTGTTTAGGGGTGATGTCAGGAATCACTTCTTCGCACAAAGGGTAGTGGAAATCTGGAACTCTTTTCCCCCCCCCCCCCCCCCCCCCCGGTATTGAGGCTGGGGGTCAATTGCAAATGTCAAAACTCAGATTGATAGGTTTTTGTTGGATAAGGGTATTAAGGGTTACGGAGCCAAGGCAGGTAGATTGAGTTAAGATACAGATCAGCTGTGATCTAATTGAATGGCGGAATAGGCTCGAGGGGCTGAATGGCCTCCTCCTGCTCCTATGTTCTTTAGTTGATTAAACTGTTGCATTTGCACTAAGGGCCATTTTCATGTGTGAACAGGAAAAAGTTGTGGCAGTGGCCCAGAATGGGTTGTCCTCACCTGCTTCCATTGCTTTGAGTGGTCAAGGGACCTTGCTGCACATTGGCTCCTCTTACTGAGTCAGAGAAAGAGCAAAAAAGAGTACACCATTTATCTTTGAACAGCTGCATATGGGGTGGGATGGGTAGGGGGGGCAAATATGGGTGAAACTTCATCTGCTTAGAATGGCATGTGGCGGAGAGATGGACATAAAATCTGGGAGTTTTTGGGAGGGATGAGCAAGCGGCTCAGAGGCTTGGTTGAGCCGCAGTAGTTATACAACAATGGCTCTTAACGTTTTGGAGTTGCCATGACGACAGAGCAAACCTACACACCCAAGATATCTGATAAGCAAGTACAGACTTGCTGTTTTTCGAAGGTTTTTTGGATGGTTTTACTTTTGAAATTACAAAATGATTATTTAAATGGTGCTAGATTGGGAAATGTTGATGTACAGAGGGACCTGGGTGTCCTTGTACACCAGTCACTGAAAGCAAACATGCAGGTGCAGCAAGCAGTTCGGAAGGCAAATGGTATGTTGGCCTTCATTGCAAGAGGATTTGAGTACAGGAGCAAGTATGTCTTACTACAGTTATACAGGGCCTTGATGAGACCGCACCTGGAGTACTGTGTGCAGTTTTGGTCTCCTTACCTAAGAAAGGATATACTTGCCATAGAGGGAGTGCAGCGAAGGTTCACCAGACTGATTCCTGGGATGGCAGGACTGTCGTATGAGGAGAGATTGGGTCGACTAGGCCTGTATTCACTAGAGTTTAGAAGAATGAGAGGGGATCTCATTGAAAGGTATAAAATTCTGACAGGGCTAGACAGACTGGATGCAGAGAGGATGTTTCCCCTGGCTTTGGGGGGGGGGGGGGGTGGGGGGGGGTCAAAAACGAGGGGTCACAGTCTCAGGCTACGGAGTAGGACTGAGATGAGAAATTTCTTCACTCGGAGGGTGGTGAGCCTGTGGCATTCTCTACCACAGAAGGCTGTGGAGGCCAAGTCACTGAATATATTTAAGAAGGAGAGAGATAGATTTCTAGACACAAAAGGCATCAAGGAGTAGGGGGAGAGAGCGGGAATATGGTATTGAGATAGAGGATCAGCCGTGATCATATTGAATGGCACAGGAGGCGCGAATGGCCGACTCCTGCTCCTATTTTTCTATTTCTCGTTCCTCTCTCTCGTTCAGTACTAACCTCTGTACGGACCCTTCTGTCACCTTTCGTGAAGGACGAAGAGCCCAAGTTTCTCCACTTGTTTCCCATAATTGAGTCCTCCTACTCTACAAAGCAGTAATTCATTGCCTGACATCCGTTGTCTTGTGAATACTGACCTGATCCAATAATGTGAATGAAAAGCAATTCTTTGTCCAGCCCATTACCCAATTTCCTAAGACTTTATTTGACCGAACTAAGCGTGTAGTTTAGTGGTACTGTAAAGTTAGTCTATAGCTCAAGGATGGCTTTTGATGCAGGTTCTTTGAATTTAGAATCCAGAGAATTAAAGGGTTTTCTAGGTGCCCTGTATTAGAATAGGTAGATTCTAGAATTTCTTGTCCCAGTCAGACATTGACCGTCCAGTGTCGTGCGAGGTGAACGGACTGGACCATCCAATCAGGAATGTCCAAGGTTCCTGGATTGTGCCGTTTTGCCCGATCTGATCTGGGGCAACAGAATGGGTGAGCCAGTATTTGCTGTCCGTATTCTAACTCGCACCAAGTCCCGTTCACCCATCACCCTCGTGCTCGCCGACCTAAACTGGATCCTGGCCCAGCGGCACCTCTAATTAAAAATTCTCACCCTTGCGTTCGAATCCCTCCATGGCCTCGCCCCTTCCTATCTCTATAACCTCCTTCAGCTCTATAACCCTCCGAGAACTCTGTGTTCCTCCAATTCTGGACCTCTTGTGCATCCCACCACTTCCTTTGCCCCACCATTGGTGGCCGTGCCTTCAGCTGCCGAGGCCCTAAGCTCTAAATCTCACCGCCTCTCTACCTCTCCGCCTTAAAGCCTACCTCTTCGCCCAAGCTTTTGGTCACCTGTCCTAATGTCTGCTTGTGTGGCTTGGTGTCACGTTTATTCTGATAACGGCTCCTGTGAAGCGACTTTGGTCGCCGTACTACGTTAAAGGCGCTATATAAATGCAAGTTGATGTTGTTTCAGCATCACCAGATTGGGGAGTGGTAAATAAATCAGTCAAGGTTTCTGTTCTTGACGGCTGCTTGGAGATCCTCGACGTAGAAGGTGCATGTGTGTGTAGATTCAGGCGAGGACAAGGGTTGGGCTTGTCTCTGACCCTCCCTTTACAGCTGCATAGCCTGTTGTCACTCACTGTCTAGACTCGTGCATGAAGAAGAGCCTCTTGAGCAAGTTACTGAGAGGGGATCTCATTGAAACTTATAAAATTCTATCAGGACTAGACAGGCTAGATGCAGGAAGGATGTTCCTGATGGCGGGGGAGTCCAGAACCAGAGGTCACAGTCTATGGATAAGGGGTAAGCCATTTAGGACTGAGATGAGGAGGAATTTCTTCACCCAGAGAGTGGTGAACCTGTGGAATTCTCGACCACACAAGGCAGTTGAGGCCAGTTCATTAAATATATTCAAGAAGGAGTTAGATATATTTCTTAAGGCTAAAGGGATCAAGGGATATGGGGACAAAGCAGGGACAGGGTACTGAGTTTGGATGACCAGCCATGATCTCATTAAATGGCGGAGCGGGCTCGAGGGGCCAAATAGCCGACTCCTACTATCTTCTATGTTTACTGGAACCGTACTCCAGTGTGAATCACTGACTTCAGGAGTGAAAATTTAGAGAGATGGTAGGGGAGCAATTCAGGCACATTATGATTCTCTCTCGCTCACTTGCTGTCTCTGTCTCGCACACTCAGTTACACTTTAATGAAATCCCAGTGGTCGTGTTGGCATCTTGCATCACTTCACAATATTATGTTGCTTTTGAGTCAGGTGCACAATCCTTCGCTGGGCTGTTTGTAACCTGGAAACAATGAGAGTTATCCAAATCCATTCAAGCACCAACTGTCTAAATAAAGTAGATTCTAGAGCTGTCCAGATGCAAATCACAGCCAGTGGAGTAGCTTGAAGTGGTGATGAACTCTTCTCTTTTCCCCCCCCCACCCCCGGCAACCCTTTTTTGCTTACCATTTTTCATAGAATCATAAAATGATACAGCACAGAAGGAGGCCATTCGGCCCATCGAGTCTGTGCCAGCTCGTTCGAAGAGCAATCCAGTTCGTCCCACTCCCCCGCTCTTTCCCCAGATCCCTGCAATTTTTTCTCCTTCAAGTATTTAGCCAATTCCCTTTTCAAAGCTCCTGTTGAATATGTTTCCACCGCCCTATCAGGCAATGCATTCCAAATCCTAACCACTCACTGGGTGAAAAAGGCTCCCTCATGTCGCCTCTGGTTCTTTTGCCATCAATCAAATCTGTGCCCTCCTGTTATCGACCCATTGCCATTGGAAACAGTTTCTCTTTATTTACTCCATCTAAACCCTTCATGATTTTAAACACAGTTTGAATCTTTGCTATGCTAATTTTTCTTCCCTACGTTCCTCTCCCGAGAGTATTGTTTCACAACAGTCCCATGGATGCCATTTCCCCAGCCCTTACTTTGCTGAATTGGCCATTGTTGGAGCCTTGCCGGTGAGTATCAGCGGGCTACTTGACTGCTGTCCCTACCTTTGTCGCACCTTGTGCGCGCAGACTGTTGCTAGTTAGTGATTAGGAAGGGTGAGCAAAGGGGTTTCTGATGCTAGTTGTCGTGCTTCGACCAACCCTGAGATCAGCTGCTCCTGACTCCAACCAAGAATCAAACCTGACAGTTTCTTGATAGTGATGAGATTTATAACTACTCGTGAAATAACGCTGCACGGCCAGCTGGTGGCGCCGTCCAAGGAGTATAAATACGCGGGCTTTCCAGGGACATTTTGTAAGACAAGGAACCAGTGAAGTACAACTAGACCTCCATGTTCTGAAACAAGTTGATTAAAGCCTTGCTTTATACTCAAACCAAGTGTGTAGTGAGTTTTATTACATCACTGACCACCTCCCCTGGCTCAACCTTTCACTTGCTGAACCTTCTGGGGAGCCCGGAAGGGTTGGTTTCTTAATGCAGGGGCGGAACCACGTAATTAATGTGTGTGAATGTTTAAGCTGGCTTCGCTTCCACATCTCCTCATGTATTGACTGTCCTTTGCTGCCTCCTCCTCAACCCACACCAGAAACTAATTAACAAGCGTGGGTGGCTGGCTGGCTGGGAGTTGACCTTATTGCCAGGGCCACACTTAAAATAGTTTTTACAACTGTTCGAGGTTGGTGTAACTTTTTTCTCCTCTGGCAATAGTAATCAAGGGATGAACCATAACCACTGCTATTTTTTTCAGACCGCGGGTGCTGATAATTCTGCTGTTGCCATTTACAGCTCCTCCAGACCGATCCTCTGTTTCTTTACTTGTCCCATTACCACCCCCTTTTGCCTCGCACCATCATCCCTTTTGTCATTTAATCTCTTCTGCCTTCCACCTTATCACAGACCTTCCCTTTTGTTCTTTCCTCTCCTCCCCCCCCCCCCCCCCTCCCTGCCCCTACACTTGCTTAAAACCTGTTGCATCTCCAACATATTCCAGTTCTGACGAAGGGTCATCGACCTGAAACGTTAACTCTGTTTCTCTCCCCACAGATGCTGCCTGACCTGCTGAGTGTTTCCAGCATTTTCTGTTTATATTATAGGGGACATGGTTATAGAATGGTTTGGCCAGGATAAGGGAACATAATTCAGAAAATTTGATGTAAAAGATGTGCACCAAAAAAGTTGTTTATCCAGATTTTGTAGCAAACAAGAGTTAAATAGAAGTAATAGAATGTACAGCACAGAACAGGCCATTCGGCCCAACTGTTCTCCTTGGAGCAGAGAAGGTTGAGAGGAGAGCTGATGGTGTTCAAAATCATGAGAGGTCTGGACAGAGTAGATAGAGAGAAACTGTTCCCATTGACAGAAGGGTTGAGAACCAGAGGGGACAGATTTAAGGTGATTGGCAGAAGAACCAAAGGCGACATGAGGAAAAACTTTTTTACACAGCGAGTGGTTAGGATCTGGCATGCACTGCCTGAGAGGGTGGTGGAGGCAGACTCAATCGTGGCTTTCAAAAGGGACTTGGATAAGTACCTGAAGGAAAAAAAATTGCAGGGTTGTGGGGAAAGGGCGAGGAGTGAGACTAGCTGAAGTGCTCCTGCAGAGAGCTGGCACAGGCTCGATGGGCCGAATGGTTACAGCACAGGAGACCATTCTCTGATTCGGTCCATGCTGGTGTTTATGCTCCACACGAGCCTCCTCCCATCCCATTTTTCACCCCTTCAGCATATCCTTCTATTCCTTTCTCCCTCATTTGTTTATCTAGCTTCCCCTTAAATGTTTTAATAAGTATTGCCAAACTTCAGAAGAAAGTATTCTGGAATGCACTGCCTGAAAGGGTGGTGGAAGCAGAGTCAATGGTAACTTAATTGTATGAATTTTTTTATGTTCACATTAGCTTTTTATTAGCTGCTATAATGGAGGCAGGTGATTCTTACTACTTGAACCTGTTGTGTGTGTTTAGTGTTTGCTTTTAGAGTAATGGCTGATTCGGGCTCTCTTGGCTCTGGTCAATTTCTTTATCATGAATTTCTTTTGTATTGGGGGTTTTGTGGGGTGTTAATGGTGTCAGCTGTGGCTCAAGTGGGTAGTGCGTTCGCCTGAGTCTGAAGGTCCCACTCCAGAGACTTGAGCACAGAATCTAGGCTGACACTCTGGTGCAGTACTGAGGGAGTACTACACTGTCGGAGGTGCCGTCTTTCGGATGAGACGGTGAACAGTCTGCCCCCTTAGTTGGACGTAAAAGATCTCATGGCACCATTCGAAGAAGAGCAGGCGCATTCTCCCCGGTGTCCTGGGCCAATCTCTATCCCTCCGCCCTCAGCCAACATCACTTTTTAAAAAAAACAACCCCTCAGAATATCTGGTCATTATCACATTGCTGTTTATGGGATCTTGCTGTGCACAAATTAGCTGCCACATTTCCTACATTACAACAGTACTTCTAAAGTACTTCATTGGCTGTAAAGCGTTTTGGGATGATGTGAGGTCATGAAAGGTGCTATAGAAATGCAAGTTTGTTCATTCTTTATTCACTCTGCGGAGTTAATAATCTCTGTGGTAGTGCTGCAGGGAAATCCCGAGGGGAAAGGTCGGGTCCAATCTTCCCTTTCAGCCGCATGCCGGCTTCACAGTCGGAAAAACAGTGCGTGCGTGCGAATTTGAATGGACCGCGCGCACCCCCCACCAAAAAATAAAAGGGAACATTGGTCGGGTCCGGATCGATCTCAGTCTTGCGCAGATCTGTGTTCATGGGCTCCTGGTGGCTTCGCTGGTGGTTGCCTCTCGGCTGTAGCGGGTTTGTGGCTTGGCTTGGGGTGGCGGTGTCTGGCGGGCTGCAGTGCAGGGGGGAAAAAAAACAAGAGAACTGGGGGGCGGGGGGGGGGAACAGTAAAGATGTGTTTTGTAACGAGGCATGTTTTTTTTAAACATTTCTACCCCCCTCCCACTGGGTGTTTTATTCCCACCCCAGGATGTTACTTGCATTGATTACCAACTTGCCTGTTTTTTTATTTTAAAACTGAAAAACTTGTCGAATCCTGTGGGACATTTTTAGTACTGGAGTTAGGATTAGTCATTCCTGTAGCAATACCCTGAGCATGTGACTCACTGTGGAATGTTATTGTCACACAGCTTCTTGGAACTGGGTCATGCACTCGGCTGTCTGTTCCACAGATAAAGACTGGCCTGTCTCTTAACACAAACACATGGCAATGAAGTTAAGCTATCTTTCAACCCTGTTTTAGTTACGATATGAATTTGCCTTTGGGACGAGCTAAAATTTATTTTAAGTTACTGATCCAGGAGCATTTCTGCGATTTAAGGCCTCTGTTGAACAACAAACAGCCTTTGAGTTTTATTTTGGTGGATTTTTTTTTTGTCCTCCAACGAGACGAAGGATTTTAATGCTGGGAGTTGGAGGCCCTTTTTCTGCTTTGCCAACCCCGCGTCTCTTCTGAAAGATGGAGCCTCCGCCAGTGCAGCACTCCGAGTGCTGAACTGAAATGTCAGCTTGGGTGGGTTATGTGCCGTGATGGAACTTGAACCCACAACCTTCTCACTTGGGAAGAGTCCTGCCAACTGAGCTCTGAGCACAATTAATAGTGATAAGGGAACATCTCTGCATGATGTACTCAAACTGATGCAAAAACATAGGGATAGGAGGAGGCCATTCAGTCCCTTGGACCTGTTCCACCATTCAATTAGATCATGGCTGATCTGTACCTCAACTCCATCTACCTGCGCTCCATTTTCCCTTGCTAACTTTACCCAACAAAAATCTATCGATCTCAGCCTTGAAAATTTCAATTGACCCCCCCCCCCCCCCCAGCATCCACAGCCTTTTGGTAGAGAGAGAATTCCAGATTTCCACTACCCTTTGTGTGGAATGATGTGGAGATGCCGGTGTTGGACTGGGGTGGACAAATGTAAGAAGTCACACAACACCAGGTTATAGTCCAACAGCTTTATTTGAAATCTCAAGCTTTCGGAGCGCTGCTCCTTCATCAGGTGAAGTGAAGAGAAGCATACAGGCACAGCATATATAGTCAGAGAAAACTGCCAGATGATTACAGGTAATCTTTCTAACTGCCCTTTATCACACCTCGGCAGAGAGATAATCACAGCAATCAAAGGTGTGAATGGTGTCCAAACAGGTCAGTCAGGAAAACATTACATCAAAGAACAATGAGGTGGGGTCACAAGGGGTCAAATGTTGCAGATGCTGGGGTCTGTATGAAAAACAGTGGAAAAAAGGCGGCTTGATTTCACTCCCAAATGTCCTCGCTCTAATTTTAGGATTGCGCCCTCATGTTTTGTATTTCACAACGGAGGAAATAGTTTCTCTCTCTATCCTGTTGAATCCTTTTATCATTTTTTAAAGACCTGGATTAGATCACCCCTCAACCATATAAACTTGATGGAATACAAACCAAGTTTATACAACCTGACCCCTTAATTTAAGACATTGCATTAATTGAAGTAAGGGAACATCTACAAATGCTCATGTTGTTACAAAGTGAGGGATGTCCATGTTGGGGAATGGAACATTATTGGGTGTCCCTGGTGCGAATCAATCAGTCAGCATTTGGTGGCTGAGTCTGTTTTAGACGTTTAGGCACATTGTGTATGTTCACTGCCAACCTCAAGTGTTCTCTACCGCATCATAGAATGGTACGAGACTCCCAAAACAAGCGCTCTACTCGGAGCTCCGACACGGCAAGAGAGCCCCAGGTGCGCAGAGGAAGCGTTTCAAGGACACCCTCAAAGCCTCCTTGGAAAAAGTGCAACATCCCCACCGACACCTGGGAATCTCTGGCCCAAGACTGCACAAAGTGGAGGAGAAGCATCCGGGAAGGCGCCGAACACCTCGAGTCTCTTCGCCGGGAGCAAGCGGAAGCCAAGCGCAGGCAGCACAAGGAGCGCACATCAACCCAAGCACCCCACCCACCCGCCCCTTCAACCACAGTCTGCCCCACCTGTGACAGAGACTGTAGGTCCTGCATTGGACTCATCAGTCACTTGAGAACTCATTTTTAATGTGGAAGCAAGTCATCCTCGGTTCCGAGGGACTGCCTAAGATGAAGAGAATGATTACAGCACAGAAGGAGGCCATTTGGCCCGTCGAGCCCGTGCCGGCTCTCTGCAGGAGCACTTCAGCTAGCCCCACTCCACCACCCTTTCCCCGTAGCCCTGCAATTTTCTTTCCTTCAGCTACTTATCCAACTCCCTTTTAAAAGTCGTGATTGAATCTGCCTCCACCACCCTTTCAGGCAGTGCATTCCAAATCCTAACCACTCGCTGCGTAAAAAAGTTTTTCCTCATGTCGCCTTTGGTTCTTCTGCCAATCGCCTTAAATCTGTGTCCTCTGGTTCTCGACCCTTCTGCCAATGGGTACAGTTTCTCTCTACACTGTCTAGACCCATCATAGGAACACCTCTATCAAACCTCCTCTCAACCTCCTCTGCTCTAAGGAGAACAGCCCAAACTTCTCCAGTCTATCCACGTAACTGAAGTCCCTCATCCCTCTCTAAGGCTTCACATCCTTCCTATAGTGCGGTGCCCAGAATTGGACACAATACTCCAGTTGAGGCCGAACCAGTGTTTTAACAGGCTCACCATAACTTCCTTACTTTTGTACTCCGTGCCTCTATTTAAGAAATAAAAACAGAAAGTGCTGGAAATACTCAGCAGGCCAGGGCAGCACCTGTGGAGAGAGAAACAGAGTTGACGTTTCAGGCCGATGACCCTTCGTCAGAACTGGGCTCTATTTATGAAGCCCAGTATCCCGTATGTTTTTTTTAACCGCTTTCTCAACCTGCTCTGCCACCTTCAACGATTTGTGCAGATATACCCCCAGGTCTCTCTGTTCATGCCTCCCCCCCCCCCCTTTAGGATTGTACCCTTTCGTTTATATTGCCTCTCCTCGTTCTTCCTACCAGTGGAATGCGCTGCCTGAAAAGGTGGTGGAAGCAGATTCAGTTGTAATTGTAGTGTCCGTGTGTTGATAAAGACACTGAAGACAGGAGTTGGTTCATAGGTGTTTACTAAGCAAAGTCTGGGGGGGGGGGTTCTAACGGATATACACAATATACAGGCTTATATAGCCCGAGTGGCCATTACCGGCATTACAGCACACCTGAGGCTCTTAAAGGCGCATACACTACAATTCCTCCCCTTTTAGCTAACCAGTACATCATATTTTAAGTAATTATTAATTACATGTTATAAGAAAAATAATATACACATTGCTGTAGTTAATTAATTATAAGTCAGTCTCTCAGGAGGCTTCCTGACTCAGTCCGGATAACGCCTCGGGGGTGTAGTAGTTTCTGGTGGTGTAGTAGGTTCTTTTGGCAAGGCTGATTCGGCTTGAATGCCAGTGTCGGGTTCATCGGGTTCCAGTATCACCGGATCGGAGGTAGATATGGGTATCTCTACTTCATCGTTAAACGTATAGAGTTGTGGTGTAGGTTGCCCCTTTTCGGATGACTTTATGATTTGGTCAGCATGGCGCCTTATTATGCTTTCTCCGATGTCCACGGTATACATCAGTGGTCCTAGTCGTGTGCAGATAGTTCCAGGCTGCCATTTCTCGGTACGGTAGTCCCGGGCCAAAACTTGTTGACCTATCTGGAAGGTTCTAGTTGGCCTTTCATTCATGCCTTGAAACTGCCGGTTCTCCACGTCCCTTCTGATGTTGGGCTTGACCAAATCCAGCCGGCATCTTAGGTTTCTATTGAAGAACATCATGGCGGGAGTTTGGTTGGTAACCATATGTGTTGCATTCCTGTATGTGAATAAGAAGTTATCCACCTTGTGCTGAAGTTTTATGTCTTCATTACCCATGGCCTTTATGGCCTTCTTGAAGGTCTGGACAAACCTTTCAGCCAATCCATTGGTGGCGGGATGGTATGGGGCGGACATGTAGTGCTTAACCCCATTGTTTTTTAAGAACTTTCTGAATTCTTCGGACACAAATTGCGGTCCATTATCAGAACACATCTGTTCCGGCAGCCCATTCCTGGCAAATATGGTCCTTAATACTGTGATGGTTTTTTCCATGGTGGTGGAGGACATCTTTATTACCTCCGGCCACTTGGAGTGTGCATCAACCGCGATTAAGAACATTGAGTCCATAAATGGACCAGCAAAGTCGATGTGCACCCTTTGCCAGGGAGATGAGGGCCATTCCCATGGATGTAGAGGGGCTTGTGGTGGAGCGTTTTGGACCTTCTGGCATCCTAGGCAGCTCTTGGTCATTTCTTCGATGTCTCCATCGATACCTGGCCACCATACAAACGCCCTAGCTAGGTTCTTCATTTTCACTCCACCCAGATGCCCCTCGTGAAGCTCCTTTAGCACTTTATCCTGGAGTTTGGGTGGAATCACCACTCTGGATCCACACATCAAGGTTCCTCGGCACACTGACAGCTGTTCTCTTTGCGAGAATGCTGGCAACAGTGGTTTGCCATGTGCTGGCCATCCCTTCACTGTTAAATCGTAGACCTGAGAGAGAGTCGGGTCATTTCTCGTCTCCCTTTCAATGGCAGAATTTGTTACTGGTAGACATTCCACTATGGTAGAGTGGAACATCTCTACTGGGTCTACTGTAGGTGTCTCTTCTACCGTTGGCAACGGTAGGCGCGATAAACCATCAGCATTCCCATGCTGTTTTGATCCTTTGTATTCTATGTTGTATTGGTGTGCCCCTAGAAAAAGGGACCACCTCTGTAGCATTTGAGCTGTCATAATGGGAATACCCTTTTTAGGGTTGAATATGGAGATGAGGGGTTGATGGTCAGTCAACAAGGTAAATTTTTGTCCATGTAGGTAATGGTTGAATTTCTTCACTCCCCATACCAGGCTGAGTGCTTCCCTGTCGATTTGGGCATAGTTACGCTCAGCTGAGTTTAATGAGCGTGACGCAAAAGCTATCGGCTGTTCTGAGCCATCAGGGAATTTATGGGATAATACTGCTCCTATGCCGTAAGGGGATGCATCGCACGCCAGTCTGATTGGCAGTGATGGGTTGTAATGAGCCAAAACTTCTTCGGATGTGATTAAGTCTTTGCATTTATGGAAGGCACGTTTACAGTCTTCGTTCCATTTCCAAATCACTCCTGTTTGTAGAAGTTCATTAAGAGGGTGTAGAAGAGTTGATAAGTTCGGTAAAAATTTATGATAGTAATTTATTAATCCCAGGAACGACCTTAATTGTGAAACATTTTCAGGTGCTGGGGCTTTTATGACCGCTTCAATTTTTTCAGGTGACTTATGCAACCCTTCATTATTAATTATGTGGCCACAATATGATATCTGATTTTGGAAAAATTCGCACTTGGGGCGATTTGCTCGTAGGCCCCGTTCTTTCAGCCTAGTGAGCACCTGCTCCAAATTGGCAAGGTGCTCGTTGTCGTTTTCTCCTGTTACAAGGATGTCGTCTAGGTAGCATTGAGTCCCCGGAATCCCTTGCAGGACTTGCTCCATAGCTGTTTGCCAGATAGCTGGAGCTGATGCTACTCCAAAAACCAGTCGATTGTACTGGTACAGGCCTTTGTGTGTGTTTATCGTGAGATACTTTTTAGAGGCCTCCTCAACCTCCATCTGTAGATATGCCTGTGCCAAGTCAATTTTGGTGAAACGTTTCCCTCCGGATAGTCAGGCGAAAATATCTTCTATCCTCGGAAGAGGATACTGTACTGTGTGAAGGACCGGGTTTACAGTCACTTTGAAGTCTCCACAGATGCAAATTTTTCTCTGTTCTTCAGATTTATCATTATTCAATGCTTTTTTCATGACTGGAACGATGGGTGTTGCCCACTCGCTCCAATCTATTTTGGATAATACGCCTGCCTTTTCCAAATTCTCCAGCTCTGCCTCGACTGCTGGACGAATTGCGTATGGCACCGGTCTTGCCTTAAAAAATTTGGGAATTGCTGCATCTTCCACTTTTATTGAGGCGGTGATGCCTTTCAAGGTTCCTAGTTTCTCCTGAAACACTTCTTTTGGCGTTGGCCAAGATGTCTTTTAATCGTTCAGGTATGATGTCATCATTGTTTTTTTTCTTACTGGTCACCGTCAGTGTCTGAATGGAGTGCCAGTCTAAACGTATCTTTCTGATCCATTCACGTCCCAACAACGGTGGACCACCATCTTGTAGAATGTATAAATACAAGTTTTGTATTTCTTTGCCGTTGTATACAACAGGCACCCTTATTTTTCCTTTGGGGCATACTTTCTGCCCCGTATATGTTTTTAAGATAATGGATGTGTCTTTTAGAGGTATATGCGAAAATAGCCTCTCGTAATCCTGTCGATTTATTACGGTTACAGCTGATCCTGTATCTAGCTCCATTTTAACTGGGGACCCTGCTATCGCGAGGGTAACCCAAATGGTTTGGTAATCATCTTTGGCAAGTACATTATGTAATTTGAGACAGCTTAGTCTCTTGTTTTCGGAGTCGCTATCGCTCTTCTGGTCTTCGGAGCTACTGTCCGTCATTTGTACTTTCCTTTATTGATTTTTTTTTTTCTGTCCTTGGATCTATTTTGTCCAGATCGGCATACCCGTGCAATGTGTCCAATTTTTCCGCATTGCCTGCATGCTTTGTCCTTGAACCAGCAGTCCTTCTGGTTATGGGTGGATCTGCCGCAGCGATTACATCTTTCGAAACCCGGTGTCATTTCATGGGTGCCGAAGTCCTGTGTCTTTTGTTGTATCTCTGCAGCTCCTCTTGCTGCTGCTTCGTATGATACAGCCATACTGAAAGCTTTGTCCAATGTTAAATCTTTTTCAGAAAGCAGCCTTTTTTGTGTTCCTTCACTTAAGAGACCGCAAACGAATTTGTCTCGAAGATAATCTGCTAGTCCTGCCCCGAATTGGCAGTACTTTGATAGCTTTCTTAATTCGGTTAGGTTATCAGCGTTACTTTCATTCTTGTGTTGATTTCTCTTGAAGAATTTGAATCATTCCGCTATCAGCAGCGGTGTTGGGTTTAAGTGCTGCTGCAGGGTATCAACAATTTCTTTAAAATTCTTGTCCACTGGTTTGGCTGGAGTGATTAAATTTTGTAACAGCCCGTATGCCTTTGCGCCCATTAGGTTCAGCAGTAATGAAGCTTTTTTTTCATCTTCTATTCCATTTGCAGTGCAATATACCTCTACTCTTTCCACGTATGTGGTCCAATCCTCTATTTCGCTATCAAAAGCATCAGTATTGCCAGACTTAGGCGTTTCAGAAAAGATATGGCGCTTCCTGCGCTTTTCTTTCTTTTCTGCAGCAAAGATATGGCGCTTTCCCGCCGCCGCTGCCGATGACCACGCTGTTTCCCACGGTTCCCGTTTTTTTTTCTTCTTTTTTCTTTATTTATAGTTGGAGACTCGTTCCCGCGGAACTTTCTCTCCAGGTCTGAACGCTGACCACCTTGCCACGCCGGCCGTCTCCCGAGTGCTCCCTCCCAGTCCGTTATTGCTTGCCTCCGATTTCGCTGCCTGTCTCGGCTGTAGAGCCAGCCGCTGGAGCCCCAGCCTGACGCCCAGGAAGGATTGGCGCAGTACCTGACACCAGCTTGGCCCGCTGGTGAAACCACAGCTTCTCTCACTTTCTTGAGTCTTCTGGACGCCCGAGGAATCGATGTCCTTGAGGTGCTGCCGAATTGCAAGTAAGTCCGTTTCCACTTCGTCGCCACTGTAGTGTCCGTGTGTTGATAAAGACACTGAAGACAGGAGTTGGTTCATAGGTGTTTACTAAGCAAAGTCTGGGGGGGGTTCTAACAGATATACACAATATACAGGCTTATATAGCCCGAGTGGCCATTACTGGCATTACAGCACACCTGGGGCTCTTAAAGGCACATACACTACAGTAATGTTCAAAAGTGAATCGGATAAATGCTTGATGAGGAAAAATCTGCAGGGCGATTGGGTAAAGAGCAGGGGGGAGTTGGACTTATTGGAGAGCTCTTTCAAAGAGCTGGCACCGGCACGATGGGCCAAATAGCCTCTTGTGCTGTGTGATTTTATAAGTTGTGCAGTGAGGTGATGCTTTGCCCTACAAACATTTGGGTGGATAATTAGGGTGGCGTGTAGATAGCTGAGGTTCTGGTGAAACACATTTTAACGAAGGACATTCGGCCCTTGTGTTATTAGCATTCTATGCTACAGTCATTCCTGAACAGTTGGGAAAAGTCTGATGTCTTTATTAGATTAGGTGATAATTTAACTTTCCACTTCCTGATCTCCCTGACAATCTTGTATACATATTTTGTAGCATAAAGAAATTAATTGCATATTTGAGTATATTTTGGGGGAAGGAGAAGAAAGACGTAATAATTCTTGTTGGGTGTAACTAGCCTGTCCATTTACAATAGATCAAACCCACCTTTTCACCGTATCCTTTGATCTCCTTCTAGCTCCAGAAGCAGCACATTTTATACCGCCCACTATCATAGCCCTCCCTGGAAAATCATTCCACACACCCCATTACAGGTTGGATGTCCCGAATCCGGCAACCTCGGGACCGAGGCCGAGCCAGTTTTTGGGTTTTTCCGGACTTCGGAACGTGTTTCTAATGTCCGAAGTCCGGAAATATCGCAACCTGTGCTCGGGCGTTTCCGGACTTCGGACTTCAGAAACACGTTCCGAGTCCGGAAAAGCCTGGGCCCGGCTGGCGGTGGAAACAGGGTGTCCGGATTCTGGAACATTTTCCAGATTCCGGACCCTGCCACCAGTCATCCCGGATTATGGATTCTGGAACTCCGGATTTTGGGCGCTCAACCTGTATCCTTTTTATGGGCAAAACAGTTGTGTTTAACTCCATTACCCTCTTCCTCCCCCTCACCCAATTACAGAATGACGGGGGTACAGAGGTATTTTCCATTGTTATTGCAGGCATAGAAATTTATAATGAGAAAAAATTGAGACGAAAGACAACAGGAAGTAAGGTTTTGTAGACGGGAAGTGTGCAGAGGGGTAATATTTCTAATCTATGATTAAATCCCTTCCCTTCTCTCCTAAGGCATTAAGTCCTTGCTGTGGTACCTCAAGTGATCATTATTCATGAGTTTTAGCAGCGAGTGACTAACAGTGGGAGGAGGGAGACATTGGGGCTCGTGACCTTAGCTGACTGCATCTATTGCAAAAAGTGAAATTGTTGAAGCTAAGAGTAGATGTTTAGCATAAAATATGGAATGTGTTTTTATTTTGAGGAAAGAAAGTCTTGCATTTCTGTAGCGCCTTTCACGATCTCTGAACGTCCCAAAGTGCTTTACAGCCAATGAGGTACTTTTTTGAAGTGTAGTCACTGTTGTAATGCAGGAAACGCGGCAGCCAATTTGCGCACAGCAAGCTCCCACAACCAGCAATGTGATAATGACCAGATCATCTGTTTTAGTGATGTTGGTTGAAGAGCATGAAGTGGCAAATGTGCCCAAATATTAATACGGTAGCAAAATACTGCAGATGCTGGAAATCCGAAATAACAACAGAAAACGCTGGAAAAACTCAGCAGGCCAGGGCAGCATCGGTGGAGAGAGAAACAGCGTTAACGTTTCAGGTCAATGACCCTTCGTCAGAACTGGGAAAAAGCAGGAAGAGGGATAGATTTTAAAGCTAGTGGGGGCTGGGAAAAGGGGGAGGGGGATGAAAGAACAAAAGGGAAGGTCAGAGATAGGATAGAAAGCAGGAGAGAGCAGGCTGAGTTTTTCCAGCGTTTTCTGCTGTTCTGCCCAAATATTAATGTGGAGCCCTCCATTCATTTTTGTCTCCAACAATAAAACAGTATTGCGGCACTGTCCTCTTCCTGTGCCACCTTCCTGATTCGGTTGTAACGGTGTTGGAGAGCTGGTCGGAGTGGTGGAGAGGAATTCCTCCCACCCATTTCCTTGTTATGACTGGGAAATGCATGGTTTCTGGTTTGTTTTTTCCCTTGTGATTTTCGGGCAGGTAAGATTATGGGTGTGAGCAGGACGCTCCGCTGTGGCACGCCCCATGCAGCACGGGGACACTGTTTAACAGCAAATCCACTCCTGCCTCTTCAGATGTTATTTTCTGAACAGCGATAACATCTTTGAATACTTTCTCTTTCTGGCAGCTGAGGAGGACAAACAGCTGCATCTCCAAATGGTATTCTTTTGTCTCGACCATATCAAAACATGGTTTTAAACAGCAGCCCAAATTCTTTTGGGTTGGGGGGGAAAAAAAACTTTCACTCTCCATTTGAACAGAAAGGAAAAGAAATATTGGCCATCATTCAGCCTGTTTGTATTGATTCTGACATTGCTTGTGATTTGTGACTTGCCTTTTGTTAGGCTGCTTGTTGATTTGTTGAGCATTTTTTAAATTTGCTCAGTGCTCCCCCCCAGCACTGGCAACAGTACCACAAATATCCTGGTTTCAGCAAGAGCCTTTAATGTACTTGCTTATCTCAGTTAAACCTTATCGGCAAAGCTGTCTTTGTATTTGATGGCTGTGCTGAAGTGTTGGCAGTATAATTGACTGCTGCCTGGATTGGAATGTGTTTGTTGGGCAGAATTTTATTACTTATAATGGTCTTGTAAATGCTTCCATTTTGTACTTACTTTGAACGAACCCTTGATGTTGAACACTATGACCTGAATCCATATTCCCACAGCCAATGCTGTACAGTATGCTGTGTTTAACATTGGGCACTCCATTGTTTAATATCTATGATCGAACAATAGAAAGGACTTGTGACGATACTGACCAATCAATATGCCATTTAACTAGATCAGGTAACATGCATGAAAAGTCAACAACTGGTTTGATGGCTTAGTGAGTGTGTATCTCATAGCTGGGCAAAAGTCATACCCCTGGGTCACTGGTCATAGAAGCACTTGTTAAGGTTGAAAATTCTATTGCATTTTACGATGCTCAATGCTTCTTGAAAGTGCTGACTGTTGAATGGTTTCATGTGTCTCGGTAACTTTCTGGTACCCTGCCTATTAAATGTGGGCAGGCTAGTTTATCATAGGGACATGTGTGAATATATACGTCTCTGTCTGTCTCGCCCCTCTCTCTGGCTGGCTGTCTCGCCCCTCTCTCTCTCTCTGTCTGTCTCGCCCCTCTCTCTGTCTGTCTCGCCCCCCTCTCTGTCTGTCTCGCCCCCCTCTCTGTCTGTCTCGCCCCCCTCTCTGTCTGTCTCGCCCCCCTCTCTGTCTGTCTCGCCCCCCTCTCTGTCTGTCTCGCCCCCCTCTCTGTCTGTCTCGCCCCCCTCTCTGTCTGTCTCGCCCCCCTCTCTGTCTGTCTCGCCCCCCTCTCTGTCTGTCTCGCCCCCCTCTCTGTCTGTCTCGCCCCCCTCTCTGTCTGTCTCGCCCCCCTCTCTGTCTGTCTCGCCCCCCTCTCTGTCTGTCTCGCCCCCCTCTCTGTCTGTCTCGCCCCCCTCTCTGTCTGTCTCGCCCCCCTCTCTGTCTGTCTCGCCCCCCTCTCTGTCTGTCTCGCCCCCCTCTCTGTCTGTCTCGCCCCCCTCTCTGTCTGTCTCGCCCCCCTCTCTGTCTGTCTCGCCCCCCTCTCTGTCTGTCTCGCCCCCCTCTCTGTCTGTCTCGCCCCCCTCTCTGTCTGTCTCGCCCCCCTCTCTGTCTGTCTCGCCCCCCTCTCTGTCTGTCTCGCCCCCCTCTCTGTCTGTCTCGCCCCCCTCTCTGTCTGTCTCGCCCCCCTCTCTGTCTGTCTCGCCCCCCTCTCTGTCTGTCTCGCCCCCCTCTCTGTCTGTCTCGCCCCCCTCTCTGTCTGTCTCGCCCCCCTCTCTGTCTGTCTCGCCCCCCTCTCTGTCTGTCTCGCCCCCCTCTCTGCCTGTCTCGCCCCCCTCTCTGCCTGTCTCGCCCCCCTCTCTGCCTGTCTCGCCCCCCTCTCTGCCTGTCTCGCCCCCCTCGCTGCCTGTCTCGCCCCCCTCGCTGCCTGTCTCGCCCCCCTCGCTGCCTGTCTCGCCCCCCTCGCTGCCTGTCTCGCCCCCCTCGCTGCCTGTCTCGCCCCCCTCGCTGCCTGTCTCGCCCCCCTCGCTGCCTGTCTCGCCCCCCTCGCTGCCTGTCTCGCCCCCCTCGCTGTCTGTCTCGCCCCCCTCGCTGTCTGTCTCGCCCCCCTCGCTGTCTGTCTCGCCCCCCTCTCTGTCTGTCTCGCCCCCCCTCTCTGTCTGTCTCGCCCCCCCTCTCTGTCTGTCTCGCCCCCCTCTCTGTCTGTCTCGCCCCCCTCTCTGGCTGGCTGGCTCGCCCCTCTCTCTGGCTGGCTGGCTCGCCCCTCTCTCTGGCTGGCTGGCTCGCCCCTCTCTCTGGCTGGCTGGCTGGCTCGCCCCTCTCTCTGGCTGGCTGGCTGGCTCGCCCCTCTCTCTGGCTGGCTGGCTGGCTCGCCCCTCTCTCTGGCTGGCTGGCTGGCTCGCCCCTCTCTCTGGCTGGCTGGCTGGCTCGCCCCTCTCTCTGGCTGGCTGGCTGGCTCGCCCCTCTCTCTGGCTGGCTGGCTGGCTCGCCCCTCTCTCTGGCTGGCTGGCTGGCTGGCTCGCCCCTCTCTCTGGCTGGCTGGCTCGCCCCCCTCTCTCTGGCTGGCTGGCTGGCTCGCCCCTCTCTCTGGCTGGCTGGCTGGCTCGCCCCTCTCTCTGGCTGGCTGGCTCGCCCCTCTCTCTGGCTGGCTGGCTCACCCCTCTCTCTGGCTGGCTCGCCCCTCTCTCTGTCTGGCTGGCTCGCCCCTCTGGCTGGCTGGCTGGCTCGCCCCTCTCTCTGGCTGGCTGGCTGGCTCGCCCCTCTCTCTGGCTGGCTGGCTGGCTGGCTCGCCCCTCTCTCTGGCTGGCTGGCTCGCCCCTCTCTCTGGCTGGCTGGCTGGCTCGCCCCTCTCTCTGGCTGGCTGGCTGGCTCGCCCCTCTCTCTGGCTGGCTGGCTCGCCCCTCTCTCTGGCTGGCTGGCTCACCCCTCTCTCTGGCTGGCTCGCCCCTCTCTCTGTCTGGCTGGCTCGCCCCTCTGGCTGGCTGGCTGGCTCGCCCCTCTGGCTGGCTGGCTGGCTCGCCCCTCTCTCTGGCTGGCTGGCTGGCTCGCCCCTCTCTCTGGCTGGCTGGCTCGCCCCTCTGGCTGGCTCGCCCCTCTCGCTGGCTGGCTGGCTGGCTCGCCCCTCTGGCTGGCTGGCTTGCTCTCGCTCTCGCTTGCTTGCTCTCTCTCTCTCTGGCTGTTGCTGTCTTGCTCTCTCTGGCTGTCTCTCTGTCACTCTGTGGCTCTCGCTCTCTGTATATACACAAGCAATCTGGAGCAGGAACCTTGACTAGTCTGACTCAACACAGCAGGAATTGAATCTGAACTTTTTAGTGTTATAATTTCCAGTGCAATTAGTTTTAATATTTCTTTGAAATCTATCTTAACAGTCTCCGCTGTGCCAGCCTCGTTCTGTTGGTGAGCTGATACAGGGGCAGTCGATCGGAAGGGCTGGTCTAGGAGATTGAGAACAAGAAAACAAGGGAAACAGATAGTTTCGTTGGTCTGTTTAAGGAATGCTTTTAAGTCGAGAGAGAAAAGGAGAGTAAATTGGATCTGGAGAGAAGGTTCTTACTGGAAGACTAGTGCCACCTAGAACAGTATTTTATCTTTGAAATTGCTTGAATATTGAGAAGTAGATGTGCGAATTCACCTTTCCCTAGGAGTAGCTGTCCCTGTTTGTGCCTAACTTGTGTTTCAAAACAAGCAAACAACTGGAAGCTTTATTTGAAATTTAGTTTTTGGAGGCCTCCCGTTAGACTATATTATTTTAGGATTTAAAAATTGAAAATCAAATATTTTGTATATTTTATGTATACAAAGCCTCCTCCCTCCTTAATACGCTATTCTCCACCAGCCCCGAAACCTGCTCCCCACCTTCAGTAAGTTCTCAGTCCCTGTGACTTCGCCACTGTGTGCAACTTCCTTCGTCCTACAGCTGGCGACTATGCCTTTGGTTGCCTAGTTCTCACTCTCAAGGATTGCCTCCTCCTTCAACCGCCCTACTTCCGTTCCTTTAAAACCTTTCGTAAAGCCCACCTCTTGGACTGAACCTCGGGCTGTTCCTCCTACGTCTCTTTCTTTGGCTCGTTGCCCGTTTTCCGAGAAGGGATCTCATTGAAACTTATAAAATTCTAACAGGACCAGACAGACTTGATGCAGGAAGGATGTTCCCGATGGTCGGGGGAGTCCAGAACCAGGGGTCACAGTCTAAGGATAAGGGGTAAGCCATTTAGGACTGAGATGAGGAGGAATTTCTTCACCCAGAGAGTGGTGAACCTGTGGAATTCTCTACCACAGAAGGCAGTTGAGGCCAATTCATTTAATATATTCAAGAAGGAGTTAGATATATTTCTTGAGGCCAAAGGGATCAAGGGATATGGGGAGAAAGCAGGGACAGGGTACTGAATTTGGATGATCAGCCATGATCTCATTAAATAGTGGAACAGGCTCGAGGGGCCGAATGGCCTACTCCTGCTCCTACCTTCTATGTTTCTATGACCCTGTGGAGCATTTTGGGGGTTTTTAATTTCTACATGAAAGGCCCTGTGTAATTTCAGGAGATTGGTGGCGATGACTTGCTGTATGTGTGTGTGTTATATATTTGAAAGGCTCTTTGTTCACATGAACACATTAAGTGAAGAACTGGGCCATACAGACCATGGCTGTCCCGGGATCAATTCTTTTTTTGTCGATTGACTTTACCGATCGCGCTGAGCTCAAAGCTTCTGTGCAAGGGAGTGAAAGAAAATCGGCATATTTTTTGTAATTGCTTGACTGTTGTGGGAAGTAGATGCGAGGTGTGTGAATTTACCTTTGCCCGAGGAATAGCTGTCCCTGTTTGTGTAGACCGAGAGAGACAGACGGGGAAAGAATCGACATCTTTCCATCTTTTTCTATTTTTATTTCAGATTTCCAGCATCATCAGCGTTTTGATTTTGCTTTTCAAAAAAAAAATCAGCCAGGGTTCACTTTGATTGCTTTGCAATGATTCCCTACTGTAATGTGCACTTGTTGGGTGAATTTTGGGACCCCCTAACCCTACCCCAGCCAATGGTCAAGTTGATGCCTCTGGCCTTTTGGGCAGAGCACTGGAGGATAACGGGCAATCCGTCAATGGGGTCGCCATTGACCAGCAACTTAACTGGACCAGCCACATAAATACTGTGGCAACAAGAGCAGGTCAGAGGCTGGGTATTCTGTGGCGAGTGTCTCACCTCCTGACTCCCCAAAGCCTTTCCACCATCTACAAGGCACAAGTCAGGAGTGTGATGGAATACTCTCCACTTGCCTGGATGAGTGCAGCTCCAACAACACTCAAGAAGCTCGACACCATCCAGGACAAAGCAGCCCGCTTGATTGGCACCCCATCCACCACCTTAAACATTCACTCGCTCCACCACCGGCGTACCGTGGCTGCAGTGTGTACCATCTACAAGATGCACTGCAGCAACTCGCCAAGGCTTCTTCGGCAGCACCTCACAAACCCGCGACCTCTTCCACCTAGAAGGACAAGGGCAGCAGGCGCATGGGAACACCACCACCTCCAAGTTCCCCTCCAAGTCACACACCATCCTGACTGGGAAATATATTGCCGATCCTTCATCGTCGAAGGAGTAGTGGGGAGTGGGAAATGTTTACACAGAGTGGTGCACACCACTTCAATGTTAATTGAAACTCTAGTTTCAGGGTTAACAGTGACGATATTCTTCAGATATCAGAATTTCCATTTCACTACCAGGAACTTTTAGTGTGGCATGCAAATGACCGGTGTCTCGCTGCAGAATATAATGGACAATTAAAAGTACAGGTTGACTATCCCTTATCCGAAAACCTTGGGACCAGCTGTGTTTCGGTTTTTGGAAATTTTCGGATTTCAGAAGGTATTATTTCAAACTGGGAAACTCTGAACATTAAATTAATTTGGTAATTAGTATTTGTATTTAATATAAATTTTAAAAGTTCAGGCTACCTCTTGCGACTGTTCCGTGTCTCATTCCCCTTCCTGCTTCTCTGTGCTGCCGCTCACAGTCTGTTTACAGCTCCCCCTGCTCTGTATCTGAATTCCTTGACTTAGCGGGGGTCTGGGGCTCGACTGCCGCCGCCAGTTGTGGGAAAGCCGGCTATCGGCTGACTCCTATGATAAGCTGGCCCGCAAGTCAGGACGGGGTGGGGGGGTGGGGGGGGGGGGTGGTGGTGAAAGAATATCGGACGGGCCGCTGCAGCTATCGGACAGGCCGCTGTATTGTTGGGTTCACTCTCCTGGTACCGGGTTCACTCTCCTGGTACCTCCTTCACACTGCCCGGCTCGGCCTGCAATCTCCTACCCAGGAGGGAACTCTCTGACCCTCTGCCCTGCTCACAAGGAAAGGCAGAGCTCCCTCAGTCACACTTAACATCGAGAGCGAAGGCCGGCGTGTTGACAACCTGCAGGAATTCTTGTTCTGGGCCCCGGAGGACCACTCCTGTCATGTTTTGCGCCACTCGGGTCATGTCGTGCGCACGACTTACGCTGAACGAAAAAACTTTCGGTTTTCAGAGGTTTTCGGTTTTCAGAGGTTTTCGGTTTTCAGAGGTTTTCGGTTTTCGGAAGTTCGGATAAAGGATAGTCTACCTGTAATTATGGAATTATAGTCTTGTCTGAACTCAGTTGGAATCTTGGATCATGGGTGTGAAGCTTGATTGCTTGCGGCCATTTACACCCAGAGATCTGGATTATGTGCTTGAAATCGCTTTGCGACACGTGCTGGATACTCGACCTGGTTTGTGAGGTTCGCTGGCATCGGAAGACTGTATAAAAGAGATATGTATAAATTTTATTGACAGCTTAGTTTTAGAAAAAGTGTTTTTTTGTTACGGTCATGTAACAGCAGTTCTATTTTGGGTTAGATTAACCGAGTCCACGATTTTTGATTTTAGCACTTTGATATATTTTGTTTTAATTCTGTATTTTAACAAAAATTTTGAGGTTTGTGCACGTTATATATAAAAAATAATCTGGTGCAGCGGCTTATTAAAGGTGAAATAACAGCAAATGCTGGAAACACTCAGCAGGCCAGGCAGCATCCGTGGAGAGAGAAATAGAGTTAATTTTTCGGGTCTGTGTTGCTATGGCATATTAAAGGTGTTTGGTTAATCTACAGTTGATTATGGAGATTCCTTTTCTGTCAAATAAATGTGTACATTTACACAATGCCTCCTCACTCCTCCCAAACGTGCTTTGCATGCAATGAATTACTTTGAGGTGTGGGGACGGGGCTTTTTATAGGGGCATTATTGGTTGGTTGTGCACTGCAAGAGCATAGTTTAAATAGATTTTTAACAATACATTTTTTCTTAGGGCAAGGACGAAGATCTGTGCAATTGATGGAGAGGATGAATAGCTTGTTCCTCTAGAAAAGAGAAGGCTGAGGGGTGACCTAATGGAGGTCTTTAAAATTATGAAAGGGTTTGATAGGGTAGACCTAGAGAAGATGTTTCCACTTGTGGGGGAGACCAGAACTAGGGGTATAAATATAAGATAGTCACTAATAAATCCAATGGGGAGTTCAGGAGAAACCTCTTTACCCAGAGAGTGGTGAGAATGTGGAACTCGCTACCACAACAACAACTAGTATTTATATAGCGCTTTTAATGTAGTAAAATGTCCCATGGAGTGGCTGAGGTGAATAGCATAGATGCATTTAAGGGGAAGCTAGATAAGCACGTGGAGAAAGGAATAGAAGGATATGCTGATGGAGTGAGATGAAGAGGGGTGGGAGGAGGCTCGTGTGGAGCACAAGCACCGGCACGGACCAGTTGGGCCGAATGGCCTGTTTCTGTGCTGTAAATTCTGTGTAATCGCTTTTGAGGACAGATTGGTGTTTTGCATAATGAAGCACGTGTGCTTTGTTACAATTTCCACTGCCGGTCAAGTTGACTACATGTGGGAGTAGACGAGCAGCACATTGCTGGTTAAACCTTGCAGCGCTATTTAATGAAGGGTTCTGATGAAGGATCCTTAAACACTAACTTGTCTGTTCTCTTTCCCCAGTCGCTGTCTGATCTGCTGAAGGCATCCAGCAATTTCTGTTTGTTTTAGCACAGTTTAAACGTTGGTTTCATTTCAGTACCTGAGCCTCGCAGTTATAAACGTTAAAAACCTATGTCGGGGATTAAGCGCTGCATTTATTTTTGATAATAAACTGACTCGTCAAAGGTACACGCCTGCAAACGACTGGCGAGATGCCAATCGCGTTTCTGTTTCTGTGCTCTCTTCCCAGTGTATGAACTGCAGCCTGTGTGGTCCGAACAACTATATATCAGCCTTTATTAAAATTATGCTACACATCCTAGTTTTTTTTAAAAGTATTTTTAATAACTGCCTCAGCTCATCTGCTGCTGAATCCCTCATCCATGCCTTTGTTATCTCTAGACTTGACTATTCCAACGCACGCCTGGCTGGCCTTCCACGTTCTACCCTCCATAAACTTGAAACTCTGCCCGTGTCCTTACCCACACCAAGTCCTGTTCACCCATCACCCCCCCCTGTGCTCGCTGACCTACGTTGGCTCCCGGTTAGGCAACGCCTCAATTTTAAAATTCTCATCCTTGTTTGCAAATCCTTTCATGGCCTCGCCCCTCCCTATCTCTGTAATCTCTTCTCGATCTTCCTTGCTGCAATGCTCCATTTCACCCTCAGTAAGCTCCCCGCTGGAGTGGAGCTAATTTACAGAACAAACAAGAAACTGTTCAACCTCCGTTGCCTCCAGTCCAGATCCAAGGTCGTCCCATCCTCTGTCGTCGAATTACAGTATGCAGACGACGCTTGTGTCTGTGCTCACTCGGAGGTCGAACTCCAAACCATCGTCAGCACCTTCACCGAAGCGTACGAGAGCATGGGCCTTACACTAAACATCCGTAAGACAAAGGCCCTCTACCAACCTGCCCCTGCCACAGAGTACTGTCCTCCGATTATCAAAATCCACGACAAGGCCTTGGACAAAGTGGACCACTTTCCATACCTCAGGAGCTTACTGTCAACAAAGGCCGATGTCGATGATTAAGTCCAGCACTGCCTTCAGTGTGCCAGTGCAGCCTTCGGTCACCTGAGGAAGAGTGTGTTTGAAGACCAGGTCCTCAAACCCGGCACCAAGCTCATGGTCCACAGAGCAGTAGTGATACCCGCCCTCCTGTATGCCTCCGAGACATGGACCATGTACAGCAGGCACCTCAAAGTACTGGAGAGGTACCACTAATGCTGCCTCCGCAAATCCTGCAAATCCATTGGCAGGATGGGCGCACCGTCAGTGACCTTGCTCAGGCCAACATCCCCAGCATTGAAGCTTTGACCACGCTCAATCAGCTCCGATGGACGGGTCACATCATTTGCATGCCTGATACGAGACTCCCAAAACAAGCGCTCTACTCGGAGCTCTGACACGGCAAGAGAGCCCCAGGTGGGCAGAGGAAACGCTTCAAGGACACCCTCAAAGCCTCCTTGGAAAAAGTGCAACATCCCCACCGACACCTGGGAATCCCTGGCCCAAGACCGCACAAAGTGGAGGAGAAGCATCCGGGAAGGCGCCGAACACCTCGAGTCTCTTCGCTAGGAGCAAGCGGAAGCCAAGCGCAAGGAGCGCACGTCAACCCAAGCACCCCACCCACCCGCCCCTTCAACCACCGTCTGCCCCACCTGTGACAGAGACTGTAGGTCCCACATTGGACTGATCAGTCACCTGAGAACTCATTTTGGTGTGGAAGCAAGTCCTCCTCGGTTCCGAGGGACTGCGTAAGAGAATCTCCACCAGCCCCACAAGATATCTGCGTTCCTCTAATTCTGGTCTCTTGAGCATCCCTGATTATAATCGCTCCACCATTGGTGGCCGTGCCTTCAGCTGCCGAGGCCCCGAGCTCTGGAATTCCCTCCCTAAACCTCTACACCTCTCTCCTCCTTTTAAGACATTCCTTAAAACCTACCTCCACCTGTCCTAATATCTCCTTATGTGGCTCGGTGTCAAATTCTGTTTGATTACGCTCCTGTGAAGCGCCTTGGGACGTTTTACTATGTTAAAGGCGCTGTATAAATATAAGTTGTTGTTGGCTATTCTCGGAAAGCCGGGTTGATGCTGCGAATTCTTCCGGTTTGTTGGGCCAATGCGGAGCTGGTGTTCATGATTCACTGCTCTTTTATTCTGCATCAGTTTACCAGTCATCGATCTACAAGACCTTCACCAGAAGAGCCTTGGTTTGTTTATTCACTTCAATGATGACGTTTTGGGATGAGCAGAAGACTCTTTAATAGTACAAGTGGACAACAAAAATCCATCACTGCTCTCTATCGATCGTTTTCTCTTGTTTGCACATATGTGTTTTCTCAAAAGTAATACACAGAGGGAACATACGAGGCAAAATGTTGTTGTGTGTTGCTGAAGGTTGCTTGAGTGACTTGCAAAAAAAACCCCACAAAATAAAGTCACTGGTGTATAAGTCTAACCTGGTGAATGTCAAATTAGCTTTTGTTACTGCCTTTTGTCAGCCGTGGCTCAGTGGTCAGAACTCTCGTCTCTGAGTCAGGAGGTTGTGGGTACAATTCCCACTCCAGAGACTTGAGCACATAATCCAGGCCGAGTCTCCAGGGCAGTACTGAGGGAGTGCTGCACTGTCTGAGGTGCCGTCTTTCAGATGAGACGTTAAACAGAGGGGGGAATGTAAAAAATCCCACGGCACTATTTCGTCCCTCAACCAACATTACTAAAACAGATTATCTGCTCTTTATCACATTTCTGTTTGTGGAACCTTGCTGTGCGCAAATTGGCTGCTGCGTTTCCTACATTCAAACAGTGACGACTCTTCAAAGGCACTTCATTGGTTGTAAAGCACTTTGGGACGTCCTGAGGTTGTGAAAGACGCTGTAGAAATGCACGTCTTTTCTTTTGGAGAGGATGCCATTTGGAAAATGTTGACGTGAAAGTTTTAATTTGTTACATGCTCTTCCAAAAGTGGTGATAAATCAAAACTCTGCAAAGGATTAGTTAATCTAAAACTGGGCATGGTTATTGAAACATTCCAGAGACTGACTCTGCCATTTAGTTGGGTTATGTAACCATCAGTCACTTGACACCAGCGTCGACCCCATAAGCACTTGCATGATGTAATTGAAATCTTCATGGCAAGCTCTGCAGGAGGCCCATCGACACGGGTTCTGTGGAGACAACTGTCTGCAGTGACGTGTAAATTGCTATTTTGAAAAGCAGATAGTGATCCGACTATAGCAGGACTTATTTTGCGAATCGCGGATGAGTAATGTGTAAATATATACACAGGGACATTTCAATTTCATCTCGGAAGTCCTAAACCTTGAGTATACCTGAACCCGCAGGTCAGCTCTGATTGGGACCAGAGCCCCCAAGACTGACGGCGAGTCCAGATGTGCTGAATCTCTTTCGCTAACCTTTTTCCCCCCCCCGCCCCAAATAAACTGCAACCGGTCTAATCTCTCTTATGCCAGGCATAACATCTGGACTAGCAACAGAAAACGCTGGAAAAACTCAGCAGGCCAGGCAGCATCTGTGGAGAGAGAAACAGTCAACGTTTCAGGTCTGGGACCCTTCATCAGAACTGGAAAAAAGCAGGAAGTGGAAAGCGAGTTTAGGGGCTGGGAAAAGGGGGAGGGGATGAAAGAACAAAAGGGAAGGTCAGTGATGGGATAGAAAGCAGGAGAGATTAAGAGACTGGTTAAGATAACTATTAAGAGACTATTAAGTTAACATCTGGACTCCCTCCCCTGACCCAAACTGTTCCGCTGCAGGGCTGTTCTTGGACTCTAGGGGAATCGAGGGATATGGGGATCGGGCGGGAAAGTGGAGTTGAGGTCGAAGATCAGCCATGATCTTATTGAATGGCGGAGCAGGCTCGAGGGGCCGAATGGCCGACTCCTGCTATTTCTTATGTTCTTCTGATCTACCCATCAACCCCAGCAAGAATGGCTGAATCCCAGTGTCTTGGACTACTTTGTATTTAACATTAACCTTTGGCGGCCATTTGGTTGCCATTTCCCATGGCGGGGAATCTTAACGAGGATCCGCACCACCTGTGTGTACAAATGAACTCAAAGTCAAAGTTGCCTTTTAGTTACGGTGCCCGATATTGTGCCGAACTCTGCACTACTTCCCCAATCTGGCCGAGATGCTAAAACAACTGCTAATGCCGTAATGTTGTTGGATTGGGTCAAGATGGCAGCTTGCATTAATGTTTCCCACCCCACCCTCTGAGAACACGAGGGCAGAAAGTGCGTATATATGTGGTCATCCTGCCCTTACACCTGAAGCAGATTGCTTCTCTGTAGTGTGCTGCTCTTTGTGCACAGCATGGTTCTTCCATCTGGAATTGCCCCCAACACCACTAGCATTGGCGACGGGCTTGTAACCTCCGGGACTTCAGCCTAGTGTTGCACCACTCTGTGTTCTGTTTGGAGATGCAATCTAATCGCACTGTTACCCGTTTGTCCCAGTTTAAACAAGCACAGCCCAAAAATTTCACTCATCCTTTATCATGCTTTCCTGAAACTCTACTGATAACTGGTTATTCAGTAATCTGCCCTGTCTAGTACAACCCTCTTGCATCTGATTAAGCTTAGCTTAGTTGATTACATGCTTTCCTCGTCAGTTGGCTGTGGGTTCAAGCCCCTCTCCAGGACTTGAGCACCTGTTCCAAGATTTGAGTGCATAATCTAGGCTGAAGCAGGGAAGGTTGAGAGGAGGTGTTCAAAATCGTGAGGATTCTAGACAGAGTAGATAGAGAGAAACTGTTCCCATTGGCGGAAGGGTCGAGAACCAGAGGGCACAGATTTAAGGTGATTGGCAAAAGAACCAAAGGCGACATGAGGAAAAACTTTTTTATGCAGCGAGTGGTTAGGATCTGGAATGCACTGCCTGAGAGGGTGGTGGAGGCAGATTCAATCGCGGCTTTCAAAAGGAAATTGGATAAGTATCTGAAGGAAAAAAATTAGCAGGGCTACGGGGAAAGGGCGAGGGAGCGGGACTAGCTGAAGTGCTCTTGCAGAGAGCCGGCACGGGCTCGACGGGCCGAATGGCCTCCTTCTGTGCTGTAACCATTCGATGATTCTAAGTGCTGAGCGAGTACAGTACTGCACTGTCCTTCAGATGAGACATAGAAACATAGAAGATAGGAGCAGGAGTAGGCCATTCGGCCCCTCGCCTGCTCCGCCATTCAATGCGATCATGACTGATCATCCAAATTCAGTACCCTGTCCCTGCTTTCTCCCCCATACCCCTTGATCCCTTTAGCCTTGAGAAATATATCCAACTCCTTCTTGAATATATTTAATGAATTGGCCTCAACTGCCTTCTGTGGTAGAGAATTCCACAGGTTCACCACTCTGGGTAAAGAAATTCCTCCATTTCTGTCCTAAATGGCTTACCCCTTATCCTTAGACTGTGACCCCTGGTTCTGGACTCCCCGACCATCGGGAACATTCTTCCTGCATCTAGTCTGTCCAGTCCTGTCAGAATTTTATAAGTTTCAATGAGATCCCCTCTCATTCTTCTAAACTCCAGCGAGTATAAGCCCAATCGACCCAATCTCTCCTCGTATGTCATTCCTGCCATCCCAGGTATTAGCCTGGTGAATCTTCGCTGAACTCCTTCCATGGCAAGAACACCCTTCCTCAGATAAGGCGACCAAACTGCACTCAATACTCAAGGTGTGGTCTCACCAAGGCCCTGTACAACTGCAGCAAGATGTTAAACTGAGGCTCTGCCTGCCTGTTTGCCCATAGCAACTCTCCTCCCGACGTCTGATCAACATTCCTTGCTCAACCAAAAACAAAACGGAATAGAGTCATAGAGTTATACAGCACAGAAAGAGGCCCATCGCGTCCGCGCCGGCCATCAAGCCTGATTGTCTGCAGTGTATTTGGGATCTTATGCACCCAAGTTTCTCGAGCTTGTTTTCAAATCCCTCCGTGGCCTCGCCCCTCCCTATCTCTGTAACTTCCTCCAACCCTACAATCATCCAAGGTCTCTGCGCTCTGCCAATTCTGGCCTCTTACATATCGGTGATTTTCATCGCTCCACCATTGGCGGCCGTGACTTCAGCTGCCTGGGCCCTGAGCTCTGGAATTTTTCCCCCACCCCCCAAACCTCTACTTCTCTCTCCTCCTAAGACGCCCCTTAACATCTACCTCTTTGACCAAGCCTTTGGTCACCTGTCCCAATATCTCCTCGTATCTACATGTGTTGGTGCACTTTAAGTAATTCATTGTACACAAAGGCCTAGAAATTGGCCTGAGGCGCCCAAGCGGCGCAAAGTTCGGCTGGGTGCTGGAATTTGCGCCGCGATCGCCGCAAATTCAGTTGAAGTGCCCTTAGAGGGAGACGGGGCGCGGCTCGAGGCGCTCCGCGTCCCTCTTAGGGCGCTGAAAGTGAATTTTGCAGCGCTACGTGCCGCAGCGCCACACGCTACGGCACGACACGCTGTGGTACTGCAGGCCTTCCTCCCACTGTTAAGGGGGCAGGGCCTGCAACAGCGCGAGCCCCGATCGTGAGTGCCGGCAAACGAGCCCGGCACCAAGGAGAAGTGCCGGGCTCTCGGGAAACAGCAGGCAATGCCGCGGGGGGGGGGGGGGGGAAACCAGGAGGCCGGGGACTGAGGTGCTGGCAGGTGGCCGCCGAAAAAGCGGCCGCCCCGCACCTCCACCTTAACTTGCGCCTCTGCCGGCACAGTAAGGCCCCGTGAACCGGGCGCGGGTAGCGAACGGCGCAACTGCGGCGTTCGCTACCAAATATCGCGAATGGGGTGCTGCGCACACCGATGAAGTCATCGGTGGCGGCGCAGCGCAAATGTCTAACGCCACCATTAGCGCCCCTGCTGAATATCGCGGGAGGCGCAGCCAGTGACGCTACAGCCACTGACTGCTTCTTTAGGCGCTAACAGGTGGCGCTACTCGCCCAATTTTTCCCCCAAAGGGTTTTGAGAAGTTTCTGAGATGTGATGGGTGTTACTTAAATGCAAGTTTAAAGAAAAATAAATAATGGATATCGCACATTTGGTACAAAGAATTGAGGTTAGTTAGTGCTGCAAAACAAGTAAATGGTATTTGTTGAGCATTTTTTCCAACATGTCATTCTTATTAAACCGTTGACACCCTTGTTTTGGTTAGTTTTTTAAAACTGTTTGTTCTGCATTGCTGTAATACCAGTGTGCCCCGTTCTTGTACTTTGCCTGTCTAATTTGCTACACGTCGCTCAATTTTGTTGTTTTTCCCACCCGTCTTAAACTGGTGCCTATATTAGAGCAAAACCGACTCCTAATATGTACAGTGCATCTGCCAGTTACTGTATTTAGAGGCAGCAATCCAGCCAAATCACAAGGGAGAGCTCAGCAATGTCAATCACTTAGTGTAAACTGGGAGTTTCTCTGTGAATTGCCAAGTCGTGGCTGTTCTGATAAAGTCATGGCCACGTTTCTTTTTTCTGCATTCTGTTCGAGGCTGTCAACGATTTTGCAGCTGCAGGTTCAGTATAAAGCAATGGCTGTTTATTCCAACTAGTTAAGGTTACTGTTGGCTTACCTCGCTCAGTAGCACTTGCACCTAATTCAGAACGGCAATTTGCACAGGTATAGCATCCTTGCTGTCGTAAATGTACCAAGGCACTGCACAGAGGAGCAACGGGCAGCGAGCAGTATTATGTAGAAATCCATAGAATTTACAGCACAGAAACAGGCCATTCGGCCCAACTGGTCCGTGCCGGTGTTTATGCTCCACACCAGCCTCCTCCCACCCCTCTTCATCTCACCCCATCAGCATATCCTTCTATTCCTTTCTCCCTCATGTGTTTATCCAGCTTCCCCTTAAATGCATCTATACTATTCACCTCAACCACTCCCTGTGGTAGCAAGTTCCACATTCTCACCACTTTCTGGGTAAAGAAGTTTCTCTGGAATTCTTTATTGGATTTATTAGTGACGATCTGATATTGATGGCCTCTAGTTCTGGACTCCCCAACAAGTGGAAACATTTTCTCCACGTCTATCCTATCGAACCCCTTCGTAATTTTCAAGACCTCTATGTGGTCACCTCTCCGCCTTCTCTGTTCTAGAGTAAACAGGCCCAGCCTATTTAGTCTTCAGTATTAGAAGAGTTAGGTGAGATGGCTGGAAAGTTTTTTGATGAGGCTTTGACAAGCTGGTTGAGAAGTGGGAGAGGGTTTAGGGAGTGAGGTCCACAGAGCACGGTCGTTATCACTGAAGGCACTGTCGCCAACGGTGGAGTGGAGGGGCATTAATGGTCCCATGGTGCTATTCAAAGTGCAGGGTCTTCCTTGAGTATGTGGGTCAACAGTCTTCCCTCCGTTCACACCACCAGAAGCAGATTAACTGGTTGTTCATTTTATTTGCTGTTTGTGGACCTTGCTGTGAGCAAAATGACAGCCGCCTTTGAAAATAATTTATTGTATGTGAAGTACCATGAGCAGTTTTCAAGAGCCGAGATGAGGTGCTCAATGCATGTTGTCATCTCCTCCTCCTCCTCCTATCTCCCCCACCCTTGCTTGCTTTAAGCAGGTAATGAAAAGTCAACGATGCATGAGCCCAGATAGTTTCATAACTTGAACAAAAGCAGAAAATCTGGAAACTCGTGTGGAAAGAACAGATAGGTTAAGGTATCGGGCCCCTCCCTATCTCTCTAACCTCCTCCAGCCCTACAACCCTCCCAGATCTCCGTGCTCCTCCAATTCTGGCCTCTTGCACATCTCCCGATTTTCATCGCTCCACCATTGGTGGCTGTGCCTTCAGCTGCCTGGGCCCTAAGCTCTGGAATTCCCTCCCTAAACCCCTCCACACCTCTCCTCCTTTAAGATGCTCCTTAAAACCGACCTCTTTGCCCAAGCTTTTGGTCACCTGTCCCTAATATCTCCTTGTGCGACTCAGTGTTAATTTGTTTGATTATGCTCCGGTGAAGCGCCTTGGGATGTTTTCCTAAGTTACAGGTGCTATATAAATGCTGTTGTAGGTGTGCACCCTTCACTGAAGATATTGCAGATGTACAGAACAGGGAGGAGAGAAACAAACACGCTAGAAGAAATAGTTCAATATTGGTGTAGAACCTGACGCGCGGCAGCAGCAACTTGCCGTGTAGGGAGGCTAAAAAAAATTAACTAGCGTCTCCTCTTATTGTAATTTGGTGACTCCTGCTGGAAGAAGCTTGTGTGTGAATGTCTGATCAGGACAGGATTGGTCTCGGCTATGGTGCCCTTTGCAGTGGAGTAATGTGTGGAAATATGAAGAATTACCATGATGCTGTAGGGTAGTGGATACCCTAGGGGCACTGCATGCTAAACTCTCTCTCTCAACTTTCACTTGCATGTCAAGATGCTTGTTTAGCACCTTAATTACATTAGTCTTCAAACCAAAAATTATGAATATTTGCTTGAATTTATTTCGCTGCTCAAATGGTTGAGATTGACTCCAATGATGTCCTTTTTGCGGGAGGCAGGTTTTGGTGTTGGTGGTTTTGTTGAAGTGCTTTGAGTTAGCATGCACAGTGTTGCCATCTTTGTGATGGGGGGTCTAAGCTAAGCAAGTGGTGGAGATTCATTACTGCTGTTGCTTAATATCTGTTGGTGGAATTTTGCATTAAAATAATCTTTCATTTCACAAAGCACCTGCACACTTTCTGTAAACAGCCAGCTGAAATATTCTATCGAGACAAAGGATATACCATTTCATGCAGGTGTTCCAGGACTATATGTCTACATAGAATCTTACAGCTCAGAAGGAGGCCATTCAGCCCATCGTGCCTGTGCCGGCTCTTTGACCGAGCTCTCCAATTAGTCCCACTCCCCCCGCTCTTTCCCCATAGCCCTGTAATTGTTTTTCCTTTTCAAGTGTGTGTATATATACACAATTCCCTTTTGAAAGTTATTATTGAATCTGCTTCCACTGCCCTTTCATGCAGTGAATTCTCATGTCACCTCTGGCTCTCTTGCCAATTACCCTAAATCTGTGTCCTCTGGTTACCGACCCTCCTGCCAGTGGAAACAGTTTCTCCTTATTTACTCTATCAATACCCTTCATGATTTTGAATGCCACTATCTCATTCTTCAAAAACTTGCACTTATATAGCGCCTTAAATGTAGTAAAACATCCCAAGGCGCTTCACAGGAGCGATTATCAAACGATATTTGACACCGAGCCACATAAGGAGATATTAGGACAGGTGACCAAAAGCTTGGTCAAAGAGGTAGGTTTTGAGGCGGAGAGGATTAGGGAGGGAATTCCAGAGCTTGGGTCCAAGGTGGCTGAAGGCACGGCCGCCAATGGTGGAGCGATTAATATTTGGGGATGTGCAAGAGATCAGAATTGAAGATCTCGGAGGGTTGTGGGGCTGGAGGAGGCTATTGAGATGGGGAGGGTCGAGGCCATGGAGGGATTTGAAAGCAAGGATCAGAATTTTAAAGTTTGGGCATTGCCTGACTGAGAGTCAATGTGGATAAGCGAGCAGATGGGTGACTGGTGAACGGGACTTGTGCGAGTTGGGATACGGGCAGCAGAGTTTCGGATGAGCTCCAGATTAAGGCAAGTGTAAGCTGGGAGGCGGACCAGGTGTGCATTGGAATAGTCGAGCCTGAAGGCAGCAAAGGCATGGACGAAGGTTTCAGCAGCAGCTGAGCTGAGACGGGGTGGAGATGGCTGATTGTCCCCTAACTTCAAACTTGCAGCATCCATAGCACTCTGGGGCAGTCGGACTATAATACAAGCCTGAAGTGTGGTTGGCCTACAGAAGTCATTTGCATGATAGAGTAACAAGCCAGTACCCAAGTACTACGCTATCAATACAAGGATGATTGTGGTTGGGACTTTTATTTTAAATGCATTAAACGAAAAGTATCGAGGATGATGGCAGGACTTGATGCTACACAAAGCCTATGCAAGGAAGAAAGGTGTAGAAGTTGCAACATGGAAATGGGCCCTCACTGACCCTCCACACGAGCAAATACCTGCCCAGTTCCCATATCCATTCAAGCCTTATATCTCTTCATCGCCCTCTCCAATCCAACGCAACTGTTGACCTAGTTTCTGCCTCAGCCACTGAGCCTGGAAGTGAATTCCACAGCCTCACAACTCTGTGTAAAGTTTCTCCTGCCCTCTGTTCTAAATCTCTTGCATTTGATCTTGCATCTATGGCCCCTTGTTCTTGACCCCCTCAACAACTGGGAAGAATTAAATTTCACATTCCAAAGCACCACTCAGCCAATGAATTGCTTTTTGAAGTGTAGTTACTGTTATGACCACAGCTAATTTTCACATGGCAAAGACACTCAAACATTAATTAAGGAATGTCGATTAAATCTGTTTTGGAGTGTTGGTTAATGGATGAATGTTGACCAAGCCACTGGGAGAACTCCCTGTTCAACTTCGAAATGTGCCAAGAGATCTTTTACATTTCCCTGAACAGGCAAATGGGGCCTTAGTTTAACATCTCATTTGAAAGGCAGCACCTTCGACAATGCAGCGCTCCTGCCGTATCTCATTGAGCTGCCAGATTAGATCATGTGCTCAAGTCTTGGAGTAAGGCTTTAACCCACAACCTTTAAGAGTGCTACCATTACGCCAAGGTATGACGTATACACTTTTGATTTGCTCCTAATATTCTTGAGCATAGATTTTTATGTCCCCATAAGTTGCATTCAATAGTTTTAACATATTACAGTTTCAAAGTTGAGCTTCAGTATTGTATATTATATACTTGTGGTTTGTTTAACATTTGTGTTACCTGCAGAGAACACAATTGGCAGCTAATATTCATGTGTCAAGTCAGTCGCGTTTCTTTAGGGACTGCTTCTAGCAATGGGGGGAGGTTGCACTGATGTTCCTGTGTGTGTGTTCCGTTTTGTGTGACTGTGTATAGGTGCTTCATTTCAAACCAACTGCTGTCTAAGCCTGTTATTTTTAAACCATTGGTTAATGGAGATTAGGGTTGCAAAATTCTGGGAATTTTTAAAAGAGGAAACTTTCCATGGGAATTTTGAGTTTTTTTGCACACTGATGGTTTTTGTCTCTGACCCTTATATTATCTTTGTCGTCAAAATAGACACACTGTTCCATACAAATAAAAACAGGCTTTCAAAACTTTATTTAGGTTATAACTTTGAACTTTATTGAACCCCCACAAAAAAGACCCATCTAAAATAAAATAAAAAGAGTGTCAACTTATTTAGCCTGTAATTTGTCCTTATTTTGTCCCTTTGAGTCTTCTACTCATGAGTCTTCTGAGTCTTCTACTCCTCATTGCTCCTCCTGATTCTCTGGCTCTGACATGTCCATTTCCTCCTCTGTGTCAGTGTCTAGCTGTGTGGTGGACACTTCTGTATCTGGCTCAATAAGTTGTAGGTTCGCCCGGATAGCCACCAGTTTCTCCACTCTCTTGTTAGTCAGCCTGTTGCGCACCTTTGTATGCGTATTCCCAAAAAGTGACCAGTTTCATTCAGAGGCCACTGATGCAGGTGGGATTTGGAGTATCACCGATGCAATAGGTGACAGGGCCTCAGATGCACAAAGTCCCTTCCACCAGGTATGTGCACTGATATGCTTGCATGATTCCCATATCCCATCCCGATTCCAAAGACCTTGCTTGGTAGAGAACTTTGCCAGACTTCCCAGAACTTTGCCCACATCCAGATTGAGATGGTGTGAGAGGGTAGAAATCACACTGTAAGCGCTGTTGATCTGTTCTCCAGAAAGTATTGGTCGTCCAGCATGTATGCTGCAGCATGAATCGGCTTGACACAAAATTCTTGATGCGTCTGTATGAATTGAACAATTGCCTTCTCCTCTGCTTTGAGCAGCAGGGATGTGGGTAGGGCAATGCTGATTTGTTCTTTTAAATCAGTAAAAAGCCTGAGAACATCTGACAAGACAGCGTCATCTCCTTCAATCTGAGCAATTGCAGATGCTACTGGTGAGAGTAGTTTAAGGCTGCTAACCACTCTCTCCCAAAACACATCATTGTGGTAAACCACTTTTATCGTTCATTATCGTTACACTATGGTTATCACTGTTTATATCATTACACTATGGTTATCACTGTTTACACTGTTGTGTCACTACACAAGGTCACCTCTTGTCACGCTGTTATACCTGGGCTGACCACAGCTGACTCCGCCCATGGCTCCGCCTGCTTGCCCAGGTATAAAGGTGGTCGACTGGCTGGTATTCCTCCTTGTTGGACCCGATCGCCCACGAGGGTGGGCTCTGTTATTTAGCCAATAAAAACCTATAGTTACTATCTTAACTCGTCGCTTTTCATTGGATGAATTGATAGGTATATCAATTTTATTGGCTAAATTTTGAAATGAGTGGATCGGAGCAGCAAAACGACCAGCCAAACGGCCAGCTACAACAGCCACAGCAGCCGGCCTGGCTGCGAGCCCTCCGACCGCCGTACCTGGATCTAAACCCACAGGCAGCGAACTCAGCCCTCGACTTCAAACACTGGCTGAGCTGTTTCGAATCCTACCTGGGAGAATCCGGCGTGCCTCCGGGATCCAAACTAAGAGTTCTGACCGCCCAAGTGAGCCCTAAAGTATTTGCATTCATCCAGGACCTTACTACATACGAGGACGCCCTCAACCTGCTGAAAGAGCAGTACCGGAGCCCGGTAAACTCTATGTATGCCAGACATCTCCTAAGATCCCGCTCGCAACAGCCAGGAGAGTCTGTAGATGAATTTTTACGGGCGCTACGAACACTCGGCAGGGACTGTGACTTTAAAGCTGTAACGGCTGCAGAAAATACTGAAGGGAATATCCGCGATGCCTTCGTGAAAGGCCTTCGGTCCGACTACTCACGGCAAAGACTGCTCGAATCAAAGGACCTCGACCTGAATACAACTGCAGCCCTCGCTCGCTCTCTGGAAGTGGCCCATCGGGACCTCGAGGCGTACTCCAGGTACAGTGCTGCGCGACCCTGGGACTCCGGCCCGACCCCGGCCGCAATACCCCTCGCACCGCCGCCTCTGGGACCTACCTCCGCGTCGGCGTCCCAGAACCGATTGGGACCGCCACCCCCGGTACCGGCTGCAACATCGGAGCCCCGCGATCGGGCCGCCGGCTGCTTCTTCTGTGGCCAGGCGAAACACCCGAGGACGCGCTGCCCTGCAAGAAACGCGACTTGCTCTGATTGCTACAAGAAAGGCCACTTCGCGAAGGCCTGCAGGGGGAGAGCCACAGACGCCAGCAGTGCCTCATGCGAGTTGTGGGGGCGGCCATCTTTCATCAAGGCCACAGATGCCAGTATCCCCTCGTGAGTTGTGGGGGCGGCCATCTTTGATCAAGGCCACCGACGCCAGCAATGCCTCATGTGAATTGTGGGGGCGGCCATCTTCTCCGCCATTTTATTCAACGTCGTGGGCGCCGCCATTTTGCCCACCACACTCGGCCGCCACCTTGTCTCCAGACCCGACCACCACCTCACCCGCAGACTACAGCAGCTCGCTCAGCCATACACTAGCCTCCGTCACACTGGACCAAGCTCGCCCGCATCACCTGGCCAAGTCCATGATGGACATCAAAGTAAACGGCCACGCCACGACCTGCCTGTTCGACAGCGGAAGCACGGAGAGTTTCATCCATCCAGACACGGTGAGCCACTACTCCCTCACTGTCCGGCCAACGCGCAACCGGATCTCGATGGCGTCGAGATCCCATTCTACAGACATCAGCGGCTACTGTGCTGTGACCCTGTCGGTTAGGGGCACGGAGTATAAAAATTTTAAACTCCTCGTCCTGCCCCAACTCTGCGCTGCCGTCCTACTAGGGCTGGACTTCCAATCCCACCTTCAAAGTGTCACTTGGCATACGGTGGACCCCTCCCTCCACTCACAGTCGACAACCAGCAGCCTTTAAACCGCCCACCGCGTACCACCTGCGGCCTATCCACCCTCAAGGTCCCGCCCCCCTCCCTGTTCACTAACCTCACCCGCAACTGTAAACCCGTCGCCGCCAAGAGCAGGCGGTACAGCGCCGGGGACAGAGCTTTTATTAGCTCTGAGGTGCAGCGTCTCCTGAAGGAGGGCATCATCGAGAGGAGCAACAGCCCCTGGCGTGCCCAGGTCGTAGTCGTTAAGACCGGCAATAAAAACCGCCTGGTCATCGACTACAGCCAAACCATAAACCGGTACACTCAGCTGGACGCATACCCCCTTCCCCGCATATCTGATATGGTCAATCAGATTGCACAGTACCGGGTATTCTCCACCATCGACCTTAAGTCGGCCTATCACCAACTCCCTATCCGCCCAGAGGACCGCCAGTATACCGCCTTCGAGGCGAATGGCCGCCTCTACCACTTCCTTAGGGTTCCCTTCGGCGTCACCAACGGGGTTTCGGTCTTCCAAAGGGAGATGGACCGGATGGTTGACCAGAACGGGCTGCAGGCCACGGTCCCTTATCTAGATAACGTCACCATCTGCGGCCGCGACCGGCAGGACCACGATGTTAATCTGGAGAAATTCCTCCGTACGGCTGAACCTCACTTACAATAAGGAGAAATGTGTGTTTAACACCTCGCGTCTCGCCATCCTCGGCTGCGTAGTAGAGAACGAAGTCATCGGCCCCGACCCCGAAAGAATGCGCCCCCTCATGGAGCTTCCCCTCTCCCACTGTCCAAAGGCGCTGAAGAGAACCCTGGTGCTCTTCGCCTACTATGCCCAATGGGTGCCGAATTATGCGGACAAAGCCAGACCCCTCATGAAGTCAACCTCCTTCCCCCTGACGGCAGAAGCGTGCGCAGCCTTCTCCCTCATAAAGGGAGACATTGCTAAGGCCACAATGCACGCGGTGGATGAGTCCATCCCTTTCCAAGTGGAGAGCGATGCATCCGACTTCGCCCTAGCAGCAACCCTTAACCAGGCAGGGAGACCTGTGGCCTTCTCAAGGACCCTCCAGGGCCCTGAGATCCGACACTCTTCGGTCGAGAAGGAGGCCCAGGCGATCGTGGAGGCAGTAAGACGCTACCTGGCAGGCAAACGATTTACCCTCCTCACCGACCAGCGTTCGGTCGCTTTTATGTTTAATAACAAGCTGAGGGGCAAAATCAAGAACGACAAGATCTTGAGGTGGAGAATTGAGCTCTCCACCTATGATTGAGATCTTGTACCGGCCGGGTAAACTGAACGAACCCCCAGATGCTCTATCACGAAGTACATGCGTGTGGTAAACCACTTTATCGTTACACTATAGTTATCACTGTTGTATTGTTATCACCGTTGTATCACGATACGAGGTCGCCTCTTGTCGCGCTGTTATACCTGGGCTGACCACCTCCGACTCCGCCCATGGCTCCACCTACCTGCCCAGGTATAAAGGTAGTCGACTGGCTGGTATTCCTCCTTGTTGGACCCGATCACCCACGAGGGTGGGCTCTGTTATTTAGTCAATAAAAACCTTTAGTTACGTTCTTAACTCGTCGCCTTTTATTGGACGAATTGATAGGTATATCAATTTTATTGACTAAATTTTAAAGATGTCTACTACTGGCCAGCCAGAAGCCCTCCCAGAAGCACAGCCACACCAGCCGGCTTGGCTGCAAGCCCTCAAACCACCGTACCTGGATCTAAACCCACAGGCAGCAAACGCAGCCCTCAACTTCAAACACTGGCTGGACTGCTTCGAATCCTACCTGGAAGAATCCGGCGCCCCGCAGAGATCCAAACTAAGACTTCTGAACGCCCAAGCGAGCCCGAGAGTATACGCACTCATACAGGACACGACTACGTACGAGGCCGCTATCAACCTACTGAAACAGCAGTACCGCAGCCCGGTAAATTACATGTACACCAGGCACCTCCTAAGATCCCGCCCGCAACAGCCAGGAGAGTCTGTAGCTGAATTTTTACGGGCGCTAAGAGCACTCGGCAGGAACTGTGACTTTAAAGCGGTGACGGCTGTTGAAAATACGGAAGATAATATCCGCGATGCCTTTGTGAAAGGCCTACGGTCCGACTACTCACGGCAAAGACTGCTTGAAGCTAAAGACCTCGACCTGGACAAAGCTGAAGCCCTCGCTCTCTCCCTGGAGGTGGCCCATCAGGACCAGGAGGCGTTTTCCAGGTACTGCTCGCGACCCTGGGACTCGGGCCCGACCCCTACCGCAATACCCTTCGCAGCGCCGCCCCCGGGACCTACCTCAGCGTCGGCGTCCCGGACCCGACCGGGCCCGCCACCCCCGGTACCGGCTCCGACATCGGGCACCCGCGATCGGGCCGCCGGCTGCTTCTTTTGCGGCCAGGAGAAGCACCCGAGGTCGCGCTGCCCAGCCAGGAACTCTACCTGCACAACCTGCAGGAAGAAAGGCCATTTCTCTAAGGCCTGCAGGAGCGGATCTTCAGAGGCCAGCAGTGCCTCATGCGAACTGTGGGGGCGGCCATCTTCTTTCACGGCAACTGAGGCCAGTATCCCCACACGTGAGTCATGGGGGCGGCCATCTTTGATCAAGGCAACCGACCCCAATAGTGCCTCATGTGAGTTATGGGGGCAGCCATCTTCTCCGCCATTTTGTCCTACCTCGTGGGAGATGCCATTTTACCCACCACGCCCGACTGCCACCGGGCCCCCGGACCCGACGACCGCCTCGCCCGCAGACGACAACGACTCGCTTACCTACACGCTAGCCTCCGTCACTCTGGATCAAGCCCGCCCACACCACCTGTCCAAGTCGATGATGGACATCAAAGTAAACGGCCACGCCACGACCTGCCTGTTCGACAGCGGAAGCACGGAGAGCTTCATCCACCCAGACACGGTGAGCCACTACTCCCTCCCTGTCCTGCCAACGCGCAACCGAATCTCGATGGCATCGAGGTCCCACGCCACGGACATTAGCGGCTACTGTGCTGTGACCTTGTCGGTTAAGGGTACAGAGTATAAAAACTTTAAACTCCTCGTCCTCCCCCAGCTCTGCGCTGCCGTCCTACTAGGGCTGGACTTCCAATCCCACCTCCAAAGTGTAACCCTAGCATACGGTGGACCCCTCCCCCCACTCACAGTCGACAACCAGCGAAGGTTAAACCGCCCACCGCGTAACACCTGCAGCCTATCCACCCTCAAGGTGCCGCCACCTTCCCTGTTCGCTAACCTCACCCCCGACTGCAAACCCGTCGCTACCAAGAGCAGGCGGTACAGCGCTGGGGACAGAGCTTTCATTTGCTCTGAGGTGCAGCGTCTCCTGAAGGAGGGCATCATCGAGGGGAGCAACAGCCCCTGGCGTGCCCAGGTCGTGGTCGTTAAGACCGGCGATAAAAATCGCCTGGTCATCGACTACAGCCAGACCATAAACAGATACACCCAGCTGGACGCATACCCCCTTCCCCGCATATCTGACATGGTCAATCAGATTGCACAATACCGCATATTCTCGACCATCGACCTTAAGTCGGCCTACCACCAACTCCCTATCCACCCCGAGGACCGCCAGTACACCGCCTTCGAGGCGAATGGGCGCCTATACCACTTCCTTAGGGTCCCCTTCGGTGTCACCAACGGGGTCTCGGTCTTCCAAAGGGAGATGGACCGGATGGTTGACCAGAACGGACTGCAGGCCACATTCCCCTACCTAGATAACGTCACCATCTGCGGCCGCGACCGGCAGGACCACGACGTGAATCTGGAGAAATTCCTCCGTACAGCCCAACGGCTGAACCTCACCTACAATAAGGAGAAATGTGTGTTTAACACCTCGCGCCTTGCCATCCTTGGCTGTGTAGTAGAGAACGGACTCATCGGCCCCGACCCCGAAAGAATGCGCCCCCTCATGGAGCTACCCCTCCCCCACTGCCCTAAGGCACTTAAGAGAACCCTGGGGCTCTTCGCCTACTATGCCCAATGGGTGCCCAATTATGCGGACAAAGCCAGACCCCTCATGAAGTCCACATCCTTCCCCCTTACGGAGGAAGCGTGCGCAGCCTTCTCCCTCATTAAGGGAGACATTGCCAAGGCCACTATGCACGCAGTGGATGAGTCCATCCCCTTCCAAGTCGAGAGCGATGCATCCGACTTCGCCCTAGCCGCCACCCTTAACCAGGAGGGGAGACCGGTGGCCTTCTTCTCAAGGACCCTACAGGGCCCTGAGATCCGACACTCGTCGGTCGAGAAGGAGGCCCAGGCGATTGTGGAGGCGGTACGACGCTGGAGGCACTACCTGGCAGGCAAACGATTTACCCTCCTTACCGACCAACGTTCGGTCGCTTTTATGTTTAATAACAAGCTGAGGGGCAAAATCAAGAATGACAAGATCTTGAGGTGGAGAATCGAGCTCTCCACCTACGATTATGATATCTTGTACCGGCCAGGTAAGCTGAACGAACCCCCCGATGCTCTGTCACGAATTACATGCGCCAGCGCGCAAAGTGATAGACTTCAGACCCTCCACAACGACCTCTGCCACCCCGGGGTCACCAGACTTTACCACTTCATCAAGGCCCGCAACCTGCCCTACTCCATCGAGGAGGTCAGGACCATAACCAGGAACTGCCAGACCTGCGCCGAGTGCAAACCGCACTTCTTTAGGCCGGACAGAGCAAGCCTGATCAAGGCCACCCGCCCCTTCGAGCGCCTGAGCATCGACTTTAAGGGGCCCCTCCCGTCCTCTGACCGTAATGTGTACTTCCTCAACATTGTTGATGAGTACTCCCGTTTCCCCTTTGCCTTCCCCTGCCCAGACATGACCAGTACCACGGTCATTAAATGCCTGAACGACCTCTTCGCCTTGTTCGGGTTCCCAAACTATATACATAGTGACCGGGGCTCCTCTTTCATGAGCGAGGAACTCCGTCAGTTCCTACTAGCGAGAGGTATTGCAGCAAGTAGGACCACCAGCTACAACCCCCAAGGGAACGGCCAGGTGGAAAGAGAGAACGCGACGGTATGGAAGGCCGTCCTCTTAGCCTTAAAGTCTAAGGGCCTCCCAACCTCCCGCTGGCAGGAAGTCCTCCCGACAGCGCTGCACTCCATCCGGTCACTACTTTGCACTGCCGTTAACGCCACCCCCCATGAACGAATGTTTGTTTTCCCCAGGAAGTCGACTACGGGAACCACTCTACCAACCTGGCTGACCTCTCCGGGGCCCGTCTTGCTGCGAAAGCACGTGAGGGCCCATAAAACAGACCCCCTGGTCGAAAGGGTGAACCTCCTGCACGCCAACCCCCAGTACGCCTACGTGGCTTACCCAGACGGGCGGGAGGACACTGTCTCCTTACGAGACCTCGCACCCTCGGGCACTCCGGAGACACCACCTTTACCCCCCCCCACCACCCCCCCAATTCCAGCCCAGGTAGACGGCATGCCGGAACCCCACGAGCCTTCGCCGACCACGCAGACACCAGCACTAACACCGGATAATGCAGCACCGCCGCTGCGACGATCGGAGAGGCTTACGAGGCCTCCGGACAGACTGACATACCAGAACTGGTAGTACACTTCACCCCGCCGGACTCAAATCTAAACAAGGGGTGAATGTGGTAAACCACTTTATAGTTATCACTTGTATTGTTATCACCGTTGTATCACGATACGAGGTCGCCTCTTGTCGCGCTGTTATACCTGGGCTGACCACCTCCGACTCCGCCCATGGCTCCACCTACCTGCCCAGGTATAAAGGTAGTCGACTGGCTGGTATTCCTCCTTGTTGGACCCGATCACCCACGAGGGTGGGCTCTGTTATTTAGTCAATAAAAACCTTTAGTTACGTTCTTAACTCGTCGCCTTTTATTGGACGAATTGATAGGTATATCAATGCGCCAACGCGCAAATTGATAGACTGCAGACCCTCCACAACGACCTCTGCCACCCCGGGGTCACCAGACTTTACCACTTCATTAAGGCCCGCAACCTGCCCTACTCCATCGAGGAGGTCAGGACCATGACCAGGAACTGCCAAACCTGTGCCGAATGCAAACCGCATTTCTTTAGGCCGGACAGAGCAAGCCTGATCAAGGCCACCCGCCCCTTCGAGCGCTTGAGCATCGATTTTAAGGGGCCCCTCCCGTCCTCTGACCGTAATGTGTACTTCCTCAACATCATTGATGAGTACTCCCGTTTCCCCTTTGCCTTCCCCTGCCCAGACATGACCAGTACCACGGTCATCAAATGCCTGAACGACCTCTTCGCCTTGTTCGGGTTCCCGAACTATATACATAGCGACCGGGGCTCATCCTTCATGAGCGAGGAACTTCACCAGTTCCTACTAGCGAGAGGCATTGCTGCAAGCAGGACCACCAGCAACAACCTCCGAGGGAACGGCCAGGTGGAAAGAGAGAACGCGACTGTCTGGAAGGCCGTTCTCTTAGCCTTAAAATCTAAGGGCCTGCCAACCTCTCGCTGGCAGGAAGTCCTCCCGGCAGCGCTGCATTCCATCCGGTCACTGCTTTGCATGGCCATTAACGCCACCCCCCATGAACGAATGTTTGTTTTCCCCAGGAAGTCGACTACGGGAACCTCGCTACCAACATGGCTGACTTCTCCAGGGCCCGTCTTGCTGCGAAAGCACGTGAGGGCCCATAAAACAGACCCCCTGGTCGAGAGGGTGGACCTCCTGCACGCCAACCCCCAGTACGCCTATGTGGCATACCCAGACGGGCGGGAGGACACAGTCTCCTTACGAGACCTTGCACCCTCGGGCACCCCTGAGACACCACCGTTACCCCCCACCCCCCCAAATCCAGCCCAGGTAGATGGCATGCCGGAACCCCACGAGCTTTCGCCGACCACGCAGACACCAGCATTAACATCGGATACTGCATCACCGCCGCCGCTGCTGCGCCGATCAGAAAGACTTACGAGGCCTCCGGACAGACTGACATACCCGAACTGGTTGTACACTTCACCCCGCCGGACTCAAATCTAAACCAGGGGTGAATGTGGTAAACCACTTTTATCGTTCACTATCGTTACACTATGGTTATCACTGTTTATATCGTTACACTATGGTTATCACTGTTTACACTGTTGTGTCACTACACAAGGTCACCTCTTGTCACGCTGTTATACCTGGGCTGACCACAGCTGACTCCGCCCATGGCTCCGCCTGCTTGCCCAGGTATAAAGGTGGTCGACTGGCTGGTATTCCTCCTTGTTGGACCCGATCGCCCACGAGGGTGGGCTCTGTTATTTAGCCAATAAAAACCTATAGTTACTATCTTAACTCGGCGCTTTTCATTGGATGAATTGATAGGTATATCAATCATCCAGCAGTATTTTCTTGATGGTGGTTTCCATGTCCCCAGACTGGGATATTGCCATTTCTTGCAGCGACTCCTTACCCTCCAGAAGGCTGTTGTACATTATGACAACACCACCCCATCTAGTGTTGTTGGGCAGCTTCAGTGTGGTGTTCTTGTTCTTTGTCATTTGTTTGGAGTTGTAGGTTGCTGCAACTACCTGTTTTCCCCTGACATACTTAACAACTTGCTTGGCTCTCTTGTACAGTGCTTCCATGGTTCTCAAGCCCATGATGTCCTTGAGCAGGTTAAGCCCATGAGCTGCGCACCCAATAGACGTAATATGAGGGTAGGCCTCCTCCACTTGAGCCCAAGCAGCCTTCATATTCGCAGCATTGTCAGTAACTGCTGCAAAGACCTTTTGTGATCCAAGATCTTTGATGACCGCTGCAACACAGTCTGCCATCGCTATCGGTTCTTTGAGCTTTCCTTGGACTCTGTTATACTCAGCCTCCAGCAAATAAGTAGACAAAGCATGTCTGGTGGGAGGACAGTATGCAGGGCGAATAACATTGAAAAATCTCTTCCAGTACACATTGGCTGTGAGCATGAGGGCTAAGCCTGTTGCATATACAGCTCGAGCAAGGCACTCATCTGCATTCTTCTGGCTATGGTTATCCATTGTATCAAAGAACCTTCCAAGTGGGCCAGGAGTTGCTGATGATAAGGAGCCTGATGCTGAATGCGAACCATCATCTTCTTGAATGGAAACAGAGGAACTCTGGGCTGACTGCTGTGAGCTTTGAGTGAAGTTGTTGCATTTGGATAAATGCTGCTGCATCTTTGTGGCATTCTTTACATATGGCTTTCTACAGTGTTTGCACATGTACACAGTCTTTCCATCTTTAATGCCTGGGGTAAAATCCTTCCACACATCTGACGGTAAACGTGGCATTGTTCTATGCAGAGAAATAAAGGGCATTCATCTCTGTGTCGAACTGCGGTCGATCAGCACGATTGCAACAGGGTGAGTACATTTTTGCTGATGCTCCATGTGATGGAAGCATGACCTGTACACACACGACGCTACATCACCAATAGTGTATTATTTTGTATATTTTAAATTGAAGGACAACAGAGTTCAACAAGTAACTGGTTTATTTGGTATAAAGTCTGATTTACTTACTGCATCATCACAACATCAGCAGAAAACAAAATGACTTCCCTCAGGACCCCTAACCTGGATCTTAAAAAAAACTATAGCAGCCTTAGATGCCTGCAGGCCAATCACAATTCGATATGCAAATATTACAAATAGAGGGAGCTAATCGCTCATCCACTCATCCAACCAATCAGGACACATTTGTTCACAGTCACACACAAAACTTGTAATTATTAAAACAAGCCAAGTAAGAAGATAAACATATATTGATTAAGAAATTCCTTAATAATTAAGATTCCATCTCTGTTAGTAATTTTAAGAGAGGACCTGTGGGGGGGAAAAAAAGAGAGAAATACAAAAAAAACAATATTATGCTAGCATGTGCTCTTTTGGGCAAAATTCCCAAGCTAAACTTCCCGTGGAAAATTTCCGGAAATTTACCGGAAACTTTCCACCCCTTTGCAACCCTAATGGAGATTACTAATCTACTAATGCATTACTTGGTTTATTTTGGAAGCACTGTTTGATGCTTCTCGGAAGTGAAACAACCCCAGTAGTGACGTGGCATCAGTGAAGCGATGTATTCCATTTGGTATCAACAACTCGTGCATTCATGGACCATGTACAGCAGGCACCTCAAAGCACTGGAGAGGTACCACCAACGCTGCCTCCGCAAGATCCTGCAAATCCATTGGCAGGATAGGCGCACCAACGTCAGTGTTCTCGCTCAGGCCAACATCCCTAGCATCGAAGCTTTGACCACGCTCGATCAGCTCCGATGGACGGGTCACATTGTCCGCATGCCCGATACGAGACTCCCAAAACAAGCGCTCTACTCGAAGCTCCGGCGCGGCAAGAGATCCCCAGGTGGGCAGAGGAAACGCTTCAAGGACACCCTCAAAGCCTCCTCCCTACAATCTATTGCGGACTACAAAGGGAAACCCAGCTGTGTCATGCCCAGCAATGCCTCTCTCCCGGACGAGCTTAACACTTTTTTTACGCCCGGTTTGAGGCCAACAACAACCTGGCCTGTTACAAGGGCGCCCGCGGCTCAGGACGACCGGGTCTTCTCAATCTCCGTGGCTGACGTGAGCAAGACTTTTAAGAGAGTGAACACCCACAAAGCACCCGGTCCAGATGGAATCCCTGGGCGTGTCCTTAGAGCATGCGCTGACCAGCTGGCAGCCGTGTTTACGGATATATTCAACCGTTCACTGTACCAGTCTGTAGTCCCCACCTGCTTCAAGATGACATCGGTTATTCCAATCCCCAAAAAACAAAAGGAACCTGTTTAAACGACTACTGCCCCATAGCACTCACTTCTGTCATCATGAAGTGCTTTGAGAGGCTGGTCAAAACCCACATCAACTCCTTACTAACTGACACACTGGACCCACTCCAATTTGCTTACCGCCCAAAAAGATCTAGGGATGATGTCATCGCCACTGTACTGCACACTGCCTTATCACACCTGGATAAGAGGAACACCTATGTGAGAATAACAACAGAAAATGCTGGAAAAACTCAGCAGGTCAGGCAACATCCGTGGAGAGAAATTTGAGTTGATGTTTCGGGTCGAAACCCTTCTTTGACTAGGACTTAACACCTCCCTATGCAACTGGATCCTGGACTTCCTGACTGGCAGACCCCAGGTGGTTGAAAATAGGCAGTAACACCTCCTCAACACTAATCCTGAACACCGGAGCTCCCCAGGGTTGTGTGCTCAGCCCCCTTCTGTACTCCCTGTTTACTCACGATTGCGTGGCCACACACAACTCCAACTCCATCATCAAGTTTGCTGATTATACTACCGCTGTAGGCCTGATCACAGATGGCGACGAGACAGGCTACAGGGAGGAGGTAAGAGCCCTAGCAGAATGGTGCAAGTACAACAACCTCTCCCTCAGCAAAACAAAGGAGATGATCGTGGACTACAGGAAGTGGCAGGGGGAGGGACACACCCCAATCTACATCGAAGGGGCTGAGGTGGAGATGGTCAGCAGCTTCAAATTCCTGGGTGTATTCATTACGGAGAACTTAACGTGGTCCCATCACATCGACGTCGTAACGAAGAAGGCATGCCAACGCCTGTTCTTCCTCAGGAGACTGAAGAAATTTGGAATGGCCCCCCAGATTCTCACCAACTTCTACCGGTGCACCATCGAGAGTATCCTGTCTGGCTGCATCACTACCTGGTATGGCAACTGCACTGCCACAGACCACAAGGCTCTACAGATGGTGGTGAAAGCTGCACAACATACTATAGAAATTAAACTACCTGCTGTGCAGGATACCTACCCCGAGAGGTGCCGGGGGAAGGCCCTGAGAATCATTAAAGACGCGAGCCACCCCAGCCACAACCTCTTCGCCCTGCTCCCGTCCGGTAAGAGATACCGAAGCATACGGTCTCGTACCAGCAGGCTTCGGAACAGCTTCTACCCCCAGGCCATAAGACTCATGAACGTATAATTTATTATTATTTATTACTGTTGTTTTATTATTACTGTATTTCTATTCGTATTTTTATCATTGTTATGCCATATTTATTCCAATGTTGGGAGGACTCGTAAAAATCAACATTTCATTGTGCAGTACACACGTCTGCTGCATATATGACAAATAAAAATTGAATTGAATTGAAAGTGTAACATCCCCACCGACACCTGGGAATCCCTGGCCCAAAACCGCACATAGTGGAGGAGAAGCATCCGGGAAGGTGCTGAACACCTCGAGTCTCTTGGCCGGGAGCAAGCGCAAGGAGCGCATGTCAACCCAAGCACCCCACCCACCCGCCCCTTCAACCACCATCTGCCCCACCTGTGACAGACGGTAGGTCCCGCATTGGACTCATCAGTCACCTGGGAACTCATTTTTAATGTGGAAGCATGTCATCCTCGGTTCCGAGGGACTGCCTAAGAAGAAGATTCATGGTGAGGGGGAATGGGAGGAAGCCATTGCACACAGTCGTGTTGTGCTGTTTGGAGTTCCTTTTTGTCTGTCTGTGTGTTAAATTGCTGCAGTTTAGTTGAAATGGGAGCACAGTGGTGATATACCTATCAATTCGTCCAATGAAAAGCGACGAGTTAAGAAAGTAACTATAGGTTTTTATTGACTAAATAACAGAGCCCACCCTCGTGGGTGATCGGATCCAAGAAGGAGGAATACCAGCCAGTCGACCACCTTTATACCCGGGCAGGTAGGCGGAGCCATGGGCGGAGTCGGCAGTGGTCAGCCCAGGTATAGCAGCGTGACGAGGCGACCTCGTACAGTGATACAACAATGTGAACAGTGATAACTATAGGGAAACGATCTAACAGTGATAACTATAGTGTAACGATAGTGAACGGTAAAAGTGGTTTACCACAAGTGGGAAGCAGGTTGTGATCTGCACTGTGAAGGTTGAAGGGAAGTTTTGTCGTTCTGTAGATTAGTTTGAACAGAAGGCTGCATGTTAGGGTTCCTGAGGTTGCAAGAATGAGTTTTTTCAGAAAGTGGAGTTACTGGTTATTGTACAGTATGTGACGTGCATTTTGATTTTGCTTGTACATTAGGTTTTATTTTTCTTACTATTATAACAGTTGTGGCTGTGTTTTTCACAGTGGTTGTTATTTTCAGTAATATAAAACACTTGAACCGGTTCTAGACTTTGAGAGTTTGTTTCCGTTGACTATTGCCAACATCCACAACTCAAATTCTGAGGGCATTAAGTCACAGCATTGGGTCTGTTCTCTCTCCTTCACCCCACTCTCCCAACCAGAAAGAAAGCCTTGCATTTCTATAGCGCCTTTCACGACCTCTGGACGTCTCAAAGCGCTTTACAGCCAATGAAGTACTTTTTTTGAAGTGTAGTCACTGTTGTAATGTAGGAAACGCGGCAGCCAATTTGCGCACAGCAAGCTCCCACAAACAGCAATGTGATAATGACCAGAGAATCTTTTTTTTTTATTAAGTTGTTTGAGGAATAAATATTGGTCCAGGACACTGGGGATAATTCCCTTGCTCCTCTTCGAAATAGTGCCATGGGATCTTTTACGTCCACTTGAGGGGGCAGATGGGGCCTCGGTTTAACATCTCATCTGAAAGATGGCACCTCCGACAGTGCAGTACTCCCTCAGTACAGCACTGGAGTGTCAGCCTAGCTTTGTGCTCAAGTCTCTGGAGTGGGACTTGAACCCACAACCTTCTGACTCCGAGGCGAGTGTGCGACCCACTGAGCCACAGCTGACACTGACGCAGTTGAACTCAGACTAGAATGATTTTTCACTACCTTTTCATTTTGTATACTTGGTTGAAGTATCTCAGAAGTTGTATCCAATTGCAGTAAAATCTCCAGCATGCTCTAATAAGTAGAAATGACATGTTGCAGCAACAGCGCCCTACACTTTCCAGCTCCTGGCTTTCCCCTTCGAGGTGTAAAGCTGATGTTGTTTGGCAGCTCTTCCACTTCTCACACGATACGATGATAATGGAGTTGTATGATGAGTCAGCAACTCCCAATGTCGTCGTATCATGCGCCTATCTATAGGATAGAAGGTGAACTAGATTGACCTCGGTCTTTCTCAGTCCAGCACTTCCAGTGTTCCCCAAAAGCAATGGAAAGGACCAAGAAAGAATAGGAGAGTAGGACATATAGAAACCGGGGATAACTCCCCTGCTCCTCTTCGAAATAGTGCCATGGGATCTTTTACGTCCACCTGAGAGCGCAGACGGGGCCTCAGTTAACGTCTCATCCAAAAGACGGCACCTTCGACAGTGCAGCACTCCCTCAGCACTGCAGTATCAGCCTAGCTTTATCTGCTCAAGTTCCTTGCTCTCTCGTATGGGCTTGTTATCCTTACAGGCTAGCTGGTTAAAGACTTGACAAACTTGTTGCCAGTAGCTCATGCTTCCATTTCATTTGTCTTCCTGTATTACAACAGCGACTGCACTTCAAAAGCACTTCATTGGCTGTAAAGCGCTTTGGGACGTCCTGAGGTTGTGAAAGGCGATATATAAATGCAAGTCTTGTTGGTTGGGGAGCACTGCTAATCTTGAGTGCTATATCTAATTGTGGTCACTTGAGACAGTCAAGCTGGAAGGTAGTCCAGAGGAGAGCCACAAGACTGATCCCTAGTGTTAGAGATGGGAATTACGAGGAAAGTGTAAAGTCCGTGCCTCAATAATACACGGACTTTGGGAGAACAGTTTAACAGGTATTTTACTGAACAGAGGGTAATGTCAGACTGAAGTACAGAAGCCTGCTAGGGCCTTTTATACAGGGGTGGTCACTGCCGGTACTGCAGTCTAAAACCAGTTCTTCCCTTAAAGGTACATACACAACAATTCCTCCCCTTTTAGATAAACAGTACATAACATTCATTTAACAACTAAATAATAACTAATTACAATTACAATTTTCTCGGTACTATATACATCAACTGAAATAATCATTTATAAGTTCAGTCTTTGAGGAGGCTTCCTAATCCTGACTGGATAGCGCCTTTCTCGAGTATCCTGTTCTTGCGGTGGAGTCGATTCTGGCTCATTGTCATTGGTTGGTTCGTCAGCTTCCAATACCACTGCTTCTGAGGTAGACGCAATCTGTACTTCGGGCTCATTACCAGGTGCACATGCTCGTGGTATAGGTTTGGCTTGTTCCTGTGACTCTAGAATCTGGTCAGCATGGCGTCTCACGATGCTCTCTCCAACGTCCACTGTGTACATTAGTGGTCCCTGCTGTGTGCATATCGTTCCTGGCTGCCATTTCTCTGTTCGGTAGTCACGGGCCAAGACTGGTTGCCCTATCTTGAAGCTCCTGGTTGGCCTCTCGTTGATGTGCTGGAATTGCTTATCCTCAACATCTCGTCTTATGTTTGGTTTGAGCAAATCCAGGCGACATCTTAGCCTTCGGTTGAAGAACATTATGGCTGGAGCTTGGTTGGTGACTGCATGTGTCGCATTCCGGTAAGCAAACAAGAAATTATCTACCTTGTGTTGTAGTGGTATGTCGTCGTTATACATCGCCTTTATTGCCTTTTTAAAGGTCTGAACAAACCTTTTAGCCAATCCATTTGTGGCTGGATGATATGGGGCAGATGTGTAATGTTTCACCCCATTATTCCTCAGAAACCTCCGGAAATCCTTGGACACAAACTGTGGCCCATTGTCGGAGCAAATCTGTTCTGGCAAACCATTCCTGGGGAAGATGGTCCGTAGGACTGCAAAAGTTTTCTCCGTGGTGGTGGAGGACATTTTGATGACCTCTGGCCATTTCGAATGGGCGTCCACGGTGATTAGAAAAATTGAGTCCATAAATGGACCAGCAAAATCAATGTGTACCCGTTGTCATGGAGATGAGGGCCACTCCCATGGGTGTAGAGGGGCCTGTGGTGGTGCATTTTGGACTTTCTGGCATCCTGAGCAGCTCTTGGTCAGGTCCTCGATTTGTTTATCGATTCCCGGCCACCACACATAAGCCCTGGCTAGGCTTTTCGTTTTTACCCCTCCCAGATGACCTTCATGAAGCTCATTGAGCACTCTTGTCTCTCAACTTGGGTGGAATTACCACTCGGGATCCACACATCAAGGTCCCCCGGCACACTGACAGCTGTTCTCTCCTTGGCGAGAATGCTGGCAACAGTGCGTCGCCATATGCTGGCCATCCCTTCACCGTCAAATCATAGACCCGAGAGTGTGTCGGGTCATTTCGGGTTTCCTTCTCTATACTTGAGTTTGTAACAGGCAGACATTCGACTATGGTCGCATGGAATATCTCAACAGGGTCCACTGCAGGTGCTTCCTCTACCGTAGGCGCGACAGCCCATCAGCGTTTCCATGCTGCTTTGTACCCTTGTATTCTATGTCGTACTGATGTGCCCCTAGAAAAAGTGACCATCTTTGCAGCTGTTGCACCGTGATCATCGGAATGCCCTTCTTTGGGTTAAAAATGGAGACCAGGGGCTGCTGATCAGTCAGTAGGGTGAATTTCTGCCCGTGCAGATAGTGATTGAACTTCTTCACCCCCCACACCAGGCTGAGGGCCTCCCTGTCAATCTGGGCGTAATTACGCTCGGCTGAGGTTAACGAGCGCGACGCAAAGGCTATTGGCCTCTCTGAACCGTCAAGGAATTTGTGTGACAGCACCGCTCCAATGCCGTAGGGTGACGCATCACATGCCAACCGAATCGGTAGTGTTGGGTTGTAGTGGGCCAATACTTTTGAAGCGATTAGGCATTTACATTCCTGAAAGGCACGCTTACACTCATCACTCCATTTCCATGTTGCTCCAGTTTGCAGCAGGGCATTCAGTGGGTGCAGAATTGTAGATAAATTCGGCAAGAACTTATGGTAGTAGTTCACCAGCCCGAGAAACGACCTCAGTTGTGACACATTTTCCGGTGCTGGAGCCTTGACTACAGCCTCAATCTTGTCCGGCGACTTATGCAACCCTTCCTCATCAATCATGTGGCCACAATATGAGATTTGTCTCCTGAAGAACTCTCATTTGGGGCGGTTGGCTCGTAGCCCATATTCCTGCAATCTAGTGAGCACCTGCTCCAGGTTGGCAAGGTGTTCACTGTCATTTTCGCCCGTCACCAGGATGTCATCCAAATAACACTGGGCCCCTGGGATCCCTTGCAGGACTTGTTCCATTGCCCTCTGCCAAATAGCCGGGGCTGATGCTACCCCGAATACCAGTCGATTGTACTGGTAAAGGCCTTTGAGTGTTTATCGTGAGGTATTTCCTAGATGCTCCTTCCACCTCCATTTGTAGATACGCTTGGGCCAGATCCATCTTCGTAAAACGTTTCCCTTCAGATAGTGAGGCGAAAATATCTTCTATCTGTGGAAGTGGATACTGTACTGTGTGCAGGACTGGGTTCACAGTCACCTTGAAGTCCCCACAGATGCGAACCTTCTTCGGCTCCCCAGGCGTGCTGCTCAATGATTTCTTCATTACAGGAATGATGGGTGTGGCCCACTCGCTCCAGTCCACCTTGGACAGCACACCTGAATGCTCCAGACTCTCCAGTTCTGCTTCAATGGCTGGGCGGATCGCGTACGGCACTGGTCTGGCCTTAAAAAATTTTGGGTTTGCATTATCTTCGATTTTTATCGTTGCCTTTACTCCTTTTAGAGTCCCAAGTCCTTGTTGGAACACCTCTTTTGCGTCAGTTAGAATTTGTGACAGACGTCCAGGTGCGACGTCCTCATCCTTTTTGTCAGTCACAGTTAGCGCCTGAATGGAATGCCAATCCAATTGTATTTTTCGGATCCATTCACGTCCCAATAATGGTGGTCCTCCATCTGGTAGTATATATAGATACAGTTTCTGTGTTTCCTTGCCGTTATATTTAACTGGCACCCTTATTTTTCTTCTGGGGTAGACTTTTTGCTCCATGTATGTCTTCAATACAATGGACGTGTCCTTTAAGGGTATTTGTGAGAATAGCCACTCATAGTCTCGTCGATTCATGACAGGGCTGATCCTGTATCTAATTCCATCTTTACTTGGGACCATGCTATCATGAGGGTGACCCAAATGGTTCGGTGATCCTCCTTTGCGATCACGTTGTGTAACTTTAGACAACTTAGTCTCCTGCTCCCGGAGTCGTTGTCACTCTCCTGATCTTCCGAACTACTGTCTGTCATTTTGTTTACTTTCTTGTACATTTCCTTAGTAGTTCTTGTAGTGTTGGTTTTCTTTCTCGACCTGCAGACTCTTGCTATATGTCCCATTTTTCCGCATTGCCTGCATACTTTGTTCTTAAACCAGCAGTCCTTCTGATCATGGGTTGTTCTGCCGCAGCGATAGCACTTTTCTGCTCCATACGCCATCTCGTTAGCGCTGTATTCCTGTGGTTTCTGTTGTATTTCCGCAGCTCCCCGTGCTGCTGCTTCGTAGGATACTGCCACGCTGAAAGCCTGTTCTAGCGTCAGGTCCTTTTCCGAAAGTAGTCGTTTCTGGGCTCCTTCACTCTGGAGCCCGCAGACAAACTTATCCCGTAAGGTGTCTGCCAGTCCTGCTCAGAACTGGCAGTGCTTCGATAACTTGCGTAGTTCCGTAAGATAGTCAGCATTGCTCTCATCTTTGTGCTGGTTTCTTTTATGGAACTTGAATCTTTCTGCTATCAGCAGCGGTGTAGGGTTTAGGTGTTCCTGTAAGATATTAACAATCTCCTCAAAACTTTTCTCCATTGGTTTAGCTGGGGTAATTAAATTCCGCAATAGGCCGTACGTTCCCGCGCCCATCAAATTTAATAATACCGACGCCTTCTTTCCATCGGCCACCTCATTTGCCTTGCAGTACACTTCAATTCTTTCCACATACGTGGTCCAGTCTTCTACCTCGTTGTCGAAAGCAGTGATACTGCCACTTTTCGGCATCTTGGGTGATTTAAAATGGCGCCTCCCGTGCTTTTTCTTCTTCCCCTTGCTGCCACGCTGCTCCTAGCGTTCTACAGGGTAATGGCGGCGACCCGCGGCTTCGGCGCGTCTCACTTTCCTTCCCCTCGTTTATTTTCTCTCTGCTGCCCAGTTCTTGAGCCTCTCTCTTTTTCTTCCTGGCGACGCTGCGTGGCCCCTTTTGCAGAGCCGCTCGATCGAGCTCGAGCCTGCTGCAGTCCGGAAGGGTCAGTGCACTACCTGCTACCAGCACGATTTGCTGGAACACCTTAACTGGGGAGCCAAGCCCAGCTCTCCACAGCCTCTCCCGCAATTCTCCGAACACCGATGGATCCTTGGGCGGTTGCCCGCGGTCGACGCCCGTTGCTCAGACTTCGACCTCCAAGAAACTTCTCAGGGTGAGATCCCCGTGAGGTGATGTAACTCTGCCGGTGAGTTCGAACTTGCTCGTCGCCAGTGTAAAGTCCGCGCCTCAATAATACACGGACTTCGGGAGAACAGTTTAACAGGTATTTTACTGAACAGAGGGTAACGTCAGACTGAAGTACAGAAGCCTGCTAGGGCCTTTTATACAGGGGTGGTCACTGCCGGTACTGCAGTATAAAATCAGTTCTTCCCTTAAAGGTACATACACAAAAAAAGACTTGAGAAACTTGGGACCCTTCAGCCTTTTGAAAAAAGGTGCCCGAGAGCTGATCTAAAAGAGGTATAAAAGATAGTAAATGGCATAGATAACCTAAATCCAGAATATTACTTTAAATCGTGAAAGTAGGACGGGGACACAGGTTCCAAATTGTAAAAAGTGTATTTAGGATGGGTGTTGAGAAGTTGTTCACGCACAGAGTGATCAACACATGGAATGGACTCTTGGACAGAGTAATGGAATAAAACCTAGGAATCATTTAACCCAGGAATGTTGCAATGGATGATTTGAGGATCAATAGAGGTCTTCAAAATTGTGAAGGGGTTTGATAGGGTAAACGTAGAGATGTTTCCTTCTGCTTGTGGGGGAATCCAAAACTAGATGTCATAAATATAAGATAGTCATTAATAAATCCAATAGGGAATTCAGGCGAAGCTTCTTTACCCAGAGAGTGGTGAGAATGTGGAACTCGCTACCACAGGGAGTGGTTGAGGTGAATATCATAGATGCATTTAAGGGGAAGCTGGACAAACACATGAGGGAGAAAGGAATAGGGGACTTGAGACATGCTGATAGGGTGAGATGGAGGAGGCTCGTGTGGAGCATTAACACCGGCATGGACCAGTTGGGTCGAATGGCCTGTTTGTGTGCTGTAAATTCCATGTAATTCTGGATGAATGAATAAGATGGGCCGAATGTCCTTTGTTATCAGTGATGATCTTGCGATCTTGTAAAATGGGAGGTGTGGAGACAGAAAAGTGAGCAAATTAATTAATAATGCTTCATAGTAAAGAGGGAGAAGTGAGATTAATTTAATTAGTTGCTCCAAAAGAGGCAAGATTTTTAAGATGGAAATTACAAAGTGCAGGTCAAAATTGAGGGTCAAGTGATAAAATGGTGATAGTTCTCCGCAGTAAAGGTGGTGTTTGGAATATGTGCTGTGTATCTGATAAAATCCTGCTAATGAATGACGAGTTATGGTGTGAAATTCAATCTCATTGTCGCTCAGTGCTGAGCAGCTCCTTCCTGGTAAAATGAACTGTAAACTGTTAACAAGCAAAGGGGGAGAAGAAGCATTGAATGTCAGAACTTGGTACGATTGTACTTTTTTAGGATGAATATCCTAGAATTGTTTTACAAATATTTAGAGCAGTTGAGAAGTTGGTGGTAAGTCTAGTTTTGTTCAGAGACCAGCATAATAAAGATCAAAACTGCAGAAAGACAGGAAATTACCCATTTCATCAAATGCTCCCTTCCAATTAATCTGGCGGTTCCCTTTCTCTCCTCGCGCTCTCTCTCTCTCCTCCCCACTCTCGCACTCTCCTCCCCGTTCCCCCCACACACACTCGCTCTTTCCTCCCTGTTTCCCCCCCCACTCTCACTCTCCTCGTTACCCCCCTCTCTCGCGCTCTCCTCCCCATTTCCCCCTCTCTCTCGCGCTCTCCTCCCCATTTCCCCCTCTCGCACTCTCCTGCCCATTTACTCCCTCTTGCTTACTCCTCCCTATCTCCCTTGTCTCTCTCCCTTTCCCCTCCGTTTCCCCCCTCTATCTCGCTCTTGTTCCCCCCTTTCGCTACTGCTCTCTCACTCTCTCCCCTTTCTTTCTCTCTCTCTCTCTTCTTCCCTCTCCCCACCTCACTTGAGTGGCTGAAATCAGCTAAATGAGCACCAGCACAGAATAGGGAGTGAAAGTATAGCATTCCTGGTCTGTGTAACTTCGTTCCGCAGCATGCAGTGGATTTATTCACTGAGTCATCACTGGGTGGGGTGTTAATTAAAAGTTAGTGGGGTTGTTTAAAGATGATTTTAAATACTGCATTGTGGACAGATTCTTCGGGGGGGTTCTTTTAATAATAAGCTCGCTGTTGCCCCTCCCATCCCAAATGTCCCAGTGAGCCTGGCAGTGATTGAGTGGCCTGCTGACTGTGAAGCTTTGCTGGTTTTAGTGCTGATCAAGGAGAGAAGCAAAACAGCGATAGAAAACCTTGGAGAGTTTGACATTTTTGTTACCACTCTTTGGAAAGCCTACATATTGTGTCTGTGGTAGGGAATGAGGATTTCCAGAGAGGTCTGATTTGCACAGAGATACTGTAACAGGAAAAATACAGTGAGCCACAGTTAGTCATAAGGCAAATATCCAAAACATTTAGGAGCAGCGCAAAGTGATTGCAATTCCCTAAGGCTTGGGTGTGAAACTTAAAAAAAAAGATACTGAACTTCTGATAATTTCAGCAGAGTTAGATTAGCACTTTTCTGTCTTGTGACAGAATACATTGTGTGGCTGTAATGAGCAACATTTGATGGGGTGGACGTAGAGAAGCTGTTTCCACTTGTGGTGGGGGGGGTGGGGGTGGGGGGAGGGAAGGAGGGGAGGGAAAGAGACTAAAACCAGGAGCCATAAACCGTGTTCCCTCTTAATTTTTTTTTTGGGTGCGCAGCCCCTTAAAGGGACTGTGGGGCCCATTAACAGAACATTGAGAAAGCGGGACCAGTGCGCAGCTTATAGGGAACGTTAGCCATCAATATAAGATAGTCACTAATAAATCCAAAAGGGAATTCAGGAGAAATTTCTTTACCCAGAGAGTGGTGAGAATGTGGAACTTGCTGCCACAGGGAGTGGTTGAGGCGAAGAGCAGAGATGCCTTTAAGGGGAAGCTGGATAAACACATGAGGGAGAAAGGAATAGAAGGTTAGGTCGATAGGGTGAGATAAAGTAGGGGTGGGAGGAGGCTCGTGTGGAGCTTAAACACCGGTATGGACCTGTTGGGCTGAATGGCCTGTTTGTGTGCTGTAAATACTATGTCATTCTATGTAATAATTCTAGTCGTGTGGATGTAATGAGTGAAGTTGTGAGGATATAAGCCGTGTAAAATTGATGTACTTTTTTGGTGGCGGTGTTTGAGAGAGAAATATTGCCGAGGGAGAATTCCCTGCTGCCATGGAATATTTTAACAGGCAGGTGGGACCTTGGCTTAATGTTCTTGCTGAAGGACAGTGGCCAGCTCGTATTCAAGATGGTGACTCATGTGTTGAAAGCTCAATAGCTCGCTCTCGCAGTCCCACCAATATTCGAAGTAGTTTCAGTAACAGATTCTGTTCCCACTTCTCCTTTGGATTTTCAAAAAGGTTGTGCCAGGTTTTGTCATTTTTTGTTGGAGTCTCTAGTCCCACAGCGCCATTCTGAAATCTTATACTGCCTAAGTTTAATGGGTTCCTGGGTGTAAAATAGCCTGCCATGACATTCGCAAGCTGTCCTGGACGTGAGCCAGGGTTTAAATTGCATATCTGATTTTAGCAGGCCAAAATCCGAATGATTGAATAAGTCTTCACCGCCTTGCCACTCACCACGGATCCAGTAACGGCTGTAGACTGTAAATTGTACTTTTAAAAATAGGGGCGAGAGAGACTGGTGTAAAATAGACATGTAAAAATAAAAAATAAAATTTCAAAAGCAAACCGGGTTCAATCAATAGCCAACAAAAATGTATGCTGCCTTTCCTGCTGGAATTTGCGCCGTGCACACTCACAACTCACTGCCAAGTTTAGCGGAGTGCGTGTGTTAACACTTGCAGATGTGAACTAGCGCACTGTGAAGCTGCTTCTCTGCCCGACTGCCCCTTGTGTTTGTGGTTCCCTCCCCTCCTTTGGGGTATTAAATGGCATAGGGGCGATGAGGTGTCTGAAATGAATTTTGCTGAGGAGGAGCTTTTTTCCCCCGCACTGCTGGGGCTGTCTGTTAACAAATGGATGAGATTTGTGTCAGTTTGGAGCCAAAGTACATTCTAGAATGCCGTGGATCATTTTCTGTGGCGCTGTACTGGGGGGGGGGGAAATCGTGTTAAATGCCTTTTATAACTGTCGGCTGGTCTCGTGATGTTTACCTAACGTGTCCAGCATGACTTGTCTTTTTAAAAAAAAATCTAGGCACAGATCTGTACAGTAAGAGTATATTGACTGCACCACGCTAGGAGTCTTAAATGGATCTGTTCCACTTGATCAAATACTGGCTAAAGAAAGCAAGACTTGCATTTCTATAGCACCTTTTGCGACCACTGGACGTCTCGAAGCGCTTTACAGCCATTGAAGTACTTTTTGAAGTGTGGTCACTGTTGTAATGTAGGAAACGCGGCAGCCAATTTGTGCACAGCAAGCTCCCACAAACAGCAGCGTGATAATGACCAGATCATCTGTTTTTGTTATGTTGATTGAGGGATAAATATTGGCCCAGGACACCGGGGAGAACTCCCCTGCTTTTCTTCGGATACTGCCGTGGGATCTTTTTACATCCACCTGAGGGGGCAGACAGGGTACCAGCTTAACATCTCATCCGAAAGACGGCACCTGCAGCAGTGCAGCACTCCCTCAGCACTGCACTGAGTGTCCGCCTGGATCAAGTTTCTAGACTAGGGTTACCCACTCTTGTTAGACTTACTCCTGGAGGTTGCACCACATGTCCTCCCACTTTCAACTGCCCCACCCAGCCTTTTCTCCCCCCCTCGATATTTTTATAACTAATAAACACAAACTTTCAAAGAAAATGAAGTGGGGGGCAAAAATTTTTTTTTTAAAAGCCTGTGATTTTTTTTCCTGGGTTTTTGCCCGTGGCAGTGTCCAGGAGATTAATCTTCAATTCCTGGAGACTCCAGGCCAATCCTGGATTGTTGGCAACCAGTGTTCCTGCTAAATTTTTGGGGGTTCAAAAAATCCGCGTATGCGAAGTCTTTGCATTGAAAAGCTGGTGAGCCGGCTGCGCAGGAGCTCCAGAACGCCGCGCGGTCTCGCAACTTGAAAGGAACATTATTGGCAACCTTTTACGGGACGTGGGTTCCTGAACAAGACTGTGCCTCTGGGAAGGGCACTGTATGTGTGTAAACGTGCATCTTAGCTCATCGCTGTCCTACGTCGTTCTGTCATAATACAGCTAAAATTGAAACGCAGTTTAGGTATGGTGTTTGGCTGTGATGGATAATGAAAGGGAATCTTGCAACTGCAAACGATTACTGATTTTGTTTCAAGCAGAAACCCTGAAGGTGATTGCACAGCAGACGTACCCACAGCTCCTATGAAGGATCTAATCCTAATTGTAATGAATACGGTCAGCTGTACTCTGCTGCTAGCAGATGTGAGTTTTTGCTCTGCCTTTACAGCAGGACTAGTTCCATCTAGTGTGTGTTTAATTGTGCAGTAAAATCCAGTTAAGTTTTCTCTCGAGCGTGCTTTTGTATCTTCAGTGTACAAGGTTAACAGCGCAACAAGTTTCGCTTGATAAGTTGAATTTTTTTTGAAATCTGTACGTTTTCTAAATTGCCAGAAAGGTTTGGATGAAGAAGGTCCTTTAGCTCATCTTCGTTCCGGTACGGTGTTGGCCGTGGCTCAGTGGGCAGCACACTCGCCTCTGAGTCACAAGGTTCTGGGTTCAAGTCCCACTCCAGGGACTTGAACACATAATTCAGGGGGACAGTCCCAGCGCAGTGCTGAGGAAGTGCTGCATCTGTCGGAGGTGCCGACTTTCAGATGAGACGTTAAACCGAGGCTCCGTCTGCTCCCTCGGGTGGGCGTAAAAGATCCCATGGTTCTATTTGAAGAAGAGCAGGGGGAGTTCTCGCCCGCTGTCCTAGGGCCAATATTTATCCCTCAACCAACATCACTAAAACAGATGACCTGGTCGTTATCACATTGCTTTTTGTGAGAGCTTGCTGTGCGCAAATTGGCTGCCACGTTTCCTACAGTGACCAAAACCAAGCGCCTTACTCCAAGTGCATTCTGACCTCTAGGGATTTTCACTCCAGTGATTTGGCAATATAGGCATGCATTATAGCTACCTCGCACTGTGTCGTCATGGTGAGTGAAGAGGCAGACAGTAATGTGTGCATTTCTATAACATTCAAAGCAATGTAACACAATGAATTATTTGTGAAGCTCAGCGGCTGTTATGTGGACCAAACAGTTTTTTTTGATTTTCTTTCTTTCTATTCGGCCTTTCAAATAAGTAAGAAAAATACAACTTGCATTCACACAGCGCCTTGCCTGACCTCTGGGCTCCCCAAAGCATTTTACAGCCAATGAAGTACTCTTTGGAGCTTAGTAATGGTTGTAATGTAGGAAATGCGGCAGACAATTTGTAAGCTTCCACAAACCGATGCAATAAATGACGACATCATCTGTTCTTTTAGGTGTTAGTTGACTGATAAATATTGGCCAGGACACCGGGGAGAAGTCCCCTGCCCTTTTTCGGATAGTGCCACGGGATCTTTCGCGTCCACCTGAGAGAGCAGACGGGGCCTCGGTTTAACGTGTCGTATGAAAAATGGCGCCTCCGACAGTGCAGCACTCCCTCAGTACTGCACTGGAATGTCAGCCTGGATTATGTGTCCAAGTCTCTGGAGTGGGACTTGAACCCAGAAGAGATAAAACTGCTGCTTCACTGTGATGCCCACTCTTCTGATGTTGTCATAGCCATAACGGCACAGAAGGAGGCCATTCGGGCCATTGAGCCGGCTCTGGCTCACTGCAGAGCAATCCAGCCAGTCTCACTCCCCCGCTCTATCCCCGTAGCCCTGCAAGTTTATTTCCCTCAAGTGCCTATCCAGTCTCCCCTTGAAAACATTGAGTGTCTCCGCTTCCACCACTTCTGTCGGCAGCGAGTTCCAGGTCCTCGCCACTCGCTGGGTAAAAAAAAGTTTTCCTTCACATCCTCCCTGTATTTCTTGCCCAAAACCTTAAATCTGTGTCCCCTAGTCCTTGTACCATCAACTAGTCGGAACAGCCTTTCTCTGTCTAGCCTATCCAAACCTGTAATTTTGTACATCTATCAAATCACCCCTCAACCTCCTTTTGCTCTAATGAAAACAAATCCAGCTCTCCAAACTGCCCTTGTAGCTAAGTTCTCCCATCCCCAGAACCATTCTGGTAAATCTCCACTGCACCCTCTCAAGGGTGGTGACCAGAACTGGATGCAATACTCCAGTTGTGGCCTAACCAGCGCTTTATGAAGGTTCAACATAACTTCTCTGCTTTTGTACTCAATATCTCTATTTATGAAACCCAAGATCCCATATGCTTTGCTAACCACTCTCTCAATATGTCCTGCCACCTTCAGGGACCTATGCACAGACTGATAGTAAACACAAGATTGCTTAAGTTTCTAGTGTACAATTCTGCCTTTTGTTCACTAAAAATTAAGTTGTCTTTTCTAAAAGGCAAAACAAGAATGTAATTATTTTGCTCTAACTGGGGCTCGTTTGATTAAAGCAGAAAGGTTATGCGGAGATCTAATGGAAGTGCTCAAAATGGAGGAATTTTGAGAAAAGTAAATGGGGAAAGATAGTGAGTTGGTAACTGGAGAACACATTGTCACCAGTAGAACACAGATGTTTGAAGAATTATTTTTTAAATAGAGGGTTGTTAAGACACTGAATTCTCTACTAGAAATCAAGAACGGGAGAACATAATCATAAAATTAGAGCTCGGCCATTTAGCAGGGAAATTGGGAAGCATATTTTCACACAAAGGGTTGTGGAATTCTGGAACTCTTTCTCCCCCCCCCCCCCCCCCAAAAGGCTGTGGATGCTGGGGGTCAATTGGAGCTTCCGAGACTGAGATCGACAGATTTTGGTTGGGTGAGGTGAGATTATCAAGGTAAATGGAGTTAAGGTACAGATCAACCATGATCTATTTGAATGGCGGAACTGACTCGGACTGAAGGGCCTCCTCCTGTTCATAAACTGCGCTGGAAACAGAATCCATAATTTTAAAAGGGAAGTGTATAAATATTTGAAGAAAAAATTTGAAATGGTACGTGCAAAGGGCAGGATATCGGGACTCTGGGGCTAGCCCTTTGAGAGTTGGCATAGATATGATGGGCCGAATGGCCGCCTCCTGAGCTGCAAAATTCAATGATCGATTTAAGGACTTCGACCAGCTTCAAAAACCTGCTCAAGTAGCGTGAGTATCTTTCAATGAACAAATAGATGGTTGATTTTCAAACACTTCCTTTTGATTACATGTGCTTTAGAATGTTGCTCTATGTTTGCATAAATGCAAATTTATGCAGTGCAGGATTTTCTGATCTTCTCTTGCTGTGAGCTCTACTCCCCGTTGTGGAATCGCAACTGGTGCAGAAAGCAATATGGTGCATGCAGTGCCTGATGAATGATGCTCTAATGTATAGTCCGTGGTTTACGGCCACCAAACTGGTAAATATACTTCTGTAATGAGATGTTACTTTGGGGGGTGGGGATTGGGGCCACGAGGGTGGTATGAGGTCCGCTATAGTTAGGCTGTGGAAGCCTGTTATTATGGAACTCCATGAGAACAGAACTTGAAAGGTTTGTGTTTCTAAAGACAGCACAGTAATTGTAGGCTTGCTGACCAATTTAAACTGCAGCAAATGGGCTAGTAACTGGCTTTGGTAGTGGGGAAAGACAGTAACTTATAAGACTCCTTTGTATAAAACAAATGGTGAGAGTGAAGCTTTAGGAACTCACCAGAACCTCTCTGTTATGGTCTTGCAACACACTCCGACCTGTTAAACTCACCGTCCATATGCATTCGATTTGGTTTTTTTTTTGGTTTGTGGCACGTTTTGTGGGAGGCAATGGATGGCAAATTTCTCCAAATGAATATCATTGAACAAAACGGCTGTGGGGATCCTGTGATGTTAAACATTGCACCTTAGAGAGAGATAGAAAGACAGACTTACATTTCTACAGCGCCTTTCACGTCCTCAGAACGCCCCAAAGCACTTTACAGACAATGAGGTACTTTTTGAAGGGTAGTCACTGTTGTAATGTGGGAAATGCGGCAGCCAATTTGCACACAGCAAGCTCCCGCAAACAGCAATGTGATAATGACCAGATTTATTTTTTAGTGGTGTTGGTTGAGGGGTAACTATTGGCCCCAGGAAACCAGGGAGCGCCTCCCCTGCTGTTTGTCGAAATAGTGGCGTGAGATCTTTTACATCTGCCTGAGAGCGCAGACGGGGCCTCGGTTTAACGTCTCGTCCGAAAGACGTAATAGTGTGAAATGTGTTCTATTTTAACACCACTGAATTCAGTAGAGTTGACTTTTTTTATACAAAGCCTTATGAATAATTATCTGTCCTCTACTGTGTCTCTTTCCCCCCCCCCCCCCCCCCCCGCCCCCAAACAAACTCTCCGGGATATTTTTGTGTTGATTTCTTCGGCAATATGTGCCTCTCTGCTGCTGCCATATTTTGACCAAACTTGGACCCAGTCACTATCGGACAGGACGGCAGTGGGAAGCGCGAACCTTTTGGAGAGGAACAAGTTTTCAGCGTATTGCTTGGATAAAGTCTGGCACTCGAACCCACTGCTTTCTGATTCAGACACGCGATTCTTACCAACTGAGCCAATCTAACGTATCCATGCAAATGTTCGAATTCCTCGACGCAGTGCTAATTGGCATGCCTGGCCTTATTTTGGCAGTTTTTTGCAGGTATATTTAAGCAACGTCTTTTAGCTTCGTGGGAGGGCTATATAGCATGACGTCTTCAGTTTCACCCGAGACTACTTGACCGAGCAGTAGCTTGCCTCCCTCCCCAATCCGCCCCTGCCTATTGGTGTCTTGGCTGGTTGTTGTACCCTTGTTAGGGCTTGCCCCTGTCCCATGCTTGATGTCACCATAAATTCCACAGAATTCCAACAAGCTAATTATAACGATTCTTTTCATTGTAATGCTGTATCACTTTCATGCAGTTACTGTAGAGAAATGGAGGTAATGCAGTAGCTATTTCTAAGGCGCTATAGTAGCAGCTTAGCTGAATAGAATTTATTTATATAGACGTATAGAGTACCCATGAGTAATTGTAAGCCTGTGATCTAATCCCGCAAAAGGGTTGAAGGGGGTCAAACGGTTTTGATAATGAGCATCTAGTGCTGTCTCCCATCGGTGTGTTTATAAGCGGGCTGAGTGGAAATATCTCTCATCAAGTGGAGACCAAATGTTTGGCCTTTGGAATTAAGTCCATGTTTACTACTTCTGTGTCACACAATTAAGGTTGTTAAACACTTTCAGATCTTATGACTTGGAAGGAGGAACTCTAGCTATCTGGGAAGACTGCAAAGCTATTTATGATGCAGGTGCCATGCGTTGCACGAGCAAAACTCAAATAGTTTAATAATGGTCTTGAGCCCTGGGACAAGCTAAAAGAAAAGAGAAACAACAACTGAACATGCTGGAAAAACTCAGCAGGCCAGGCAACATCCGTGGAGAGAGAAATAGGGTCAGCGTTTCAGGTGGGTTTTGACCTGAAACGTTAACTCTGTTTCTCTCTCCACGGATGTTGCCTGGCCTGCTGAGTTTTTCCAGTATTTTCTGTTGTTTTGGATTTCCAGCATCCGCAGTATTTTGCTATCGTAAAAGAAAAGAGACTTGGTGCATTTCTACAGCGCATTTCACGGTCCCCAGGACTCCCCAAAGCGCTTTACAGTCAATGAAGTACTTTTTGAAGTGGAGTCACTGTTGTGATGTGGGAAACGCAGCAGGCACTCTCAAACAGCAATGTGATAATCAGATAATCTGTTTTTAGTGATGTTGGTTGAGGAATAAATATTGGCCCCAGGGACACCGGGGAGAACTCCCCCCACCCCCCCCCTGCTATTTTTCTTCGAAATAGGATCTGTCACATCTACCTGACGAGGCTTCGGTTTAACGTCTCGTCCGAAAGACGGCCCCTTCGACAGTGCAGCGTACAGCTGTGTTTATATATATTTTTTAAAAACCTCATCTATATGGTTGGTTTTCCTGTCTGCTGGAGACTGGGTTTATTTAGTGATATTAGTTTTTGCTTCCCCCCCCCAGCAGTGGCATTCATGGAAATTCTCAACCCCCAACCCCCTGCGTTCCCTATGTGATTAGGAAAGGCGATTGGGCCTGTAGTGTGTGTTGTCCGCCCCAAATACAGCCCCCTGGTCAGATTCATCCATTTGAAGACTAGATTGTGTTTTGTTACTTTCATAATGTGTCTTGAGCAGGATATTTACTGACAGAGTGGGTGCGTGTATGGAGACCAAAGTAAAGACCTACTATTCTAAATATGAAGTATTCATTTAAATGTACTGTAGCTTCATAATAAAATTTACAGTAATAAAAATCTGTTGGATCCTCTGATTTTTGGCAAAAACATATTTGGTGGTAATGTGTTACTATTGGCATTTCAACTGGTGGTTTTTTATTCATAAGCAAAAAAGTACTCCCAACAGGGCTCTTGAAATGTTGGTGCGAAGGAGCAGCTGGAGGTATTGAGGTGCTCCTGAAACTCCGGTTGAAGTGTCGGGCGCTTGAAGGATAGGAGATCAGTGTCAGCCGTGGCTCACTGGGCAGCACCCTCACCTCTGAGTCGGAAGGTCGTGGGTTCAAGTCCCCACTCCAGAGACTTGAGCACAAAAATCTTGGCCAGCACTCCCAGTGCACTTACTGAGGGAGCGCTGCACTGTTGGAGGTGCCGTCTTTCGGATGTGATGTAAAAGATTCCCATGGCGTTAATTCGAAGAAGAGCAGGGGGAGTTTACCCTGGTGTCCTGGAGCCCAATATTTATCCCTCAGCCAATTTGAATAAAACAGACTATCTGGCCATTATCTCATTGCTGTTTGTGGGAGCTTGCTGTGTGCAAATTGGCTGCCGTGTTTCCCGCATTACAACAGTGACTACACTCCAAAAAGTACCTCATTGGCTGTAAAATGCTTTGGGACGTCCTGAGGTCATGAAATGCGCCATATAATGCAAGTTCTTTCTTTCAAGATTTTTATTTTGTGGCATATAACCGAAACAGCACATTAGTAATTCAACGTGTACAGAAGTCTAGCATACAAAATTGTCTGGGCTCTGTGTTTCCAGCATGCAGTGTGGTCGGCCCGTGACCTCTGTCGCAGATCTCCTCGTGCTCCCTATCTATGGTCTGTGTTTGAGAATCCTTGTCGCCCTCCCTCCAAAACCTGGATTTATCCAAAGGACACCTGAATGAATGCTTGCTTCGTTCAGTAGGTTTCCTGTCTTTGGGGAGTAGTTATGATTAAGGCTAAAAATTTTTTTTGTATCTTTGGGATTAAATACAACTATTGTACCTTGAAACTCTATTCAGTTGTCTAGACCCTAAGCTCTGGAATTCCCTCCCTGAACCTCTCCACCTCTCTCCTCCTTTAAGACGCTCCTTAAAACCTACCTCTTTGACCAAGCTTTTGGTCACCTGTCCTAATATCTTGTGGCTCGGTGTCAAATTTTGTCCGATAACACTCCTGTGAAGTGCCTTGGGACCTTTCACTAGATTAAAGGTGCTATATAAATGCAAGTTGTTGATATGAATTCTTATTTAAAAGGTGTGCATTTCTGCTCACACGGCAGCTTGGTTGAGATTTTACCTTCAGGTTTGAGAAGGCTGCTTAAATTTACCATTTAATCTCCCACTTGTAGGATTTTCAAGAACGCAGTCTGTCGCCTCCTGGACAGAGGTTGGAGACGGCTCACGAGATGAAAAGGAGTATTCTAGTATCCTGTGTTTTTTAATAGTCTTAAATTCCAATTGAAAATACAAATTGCCGTAGCTAGAAATACATTTAAGCCGCGTGGTTTAAAATACACGTCCTGGCCAGTAGCACGCTATGTTTCTCCTTGTGTGATTGACTGATTGTAACTCTCCTGTGGCCATGCTATTGCATCTTGCTGCTGACATGCATCCTGCTCTGTACAGCACGGAATAAGATGCTTTGGCAGGGAATTGTGGGGGGGGAAGGGTGGCGGGAAGTGAGAAACTTTGTAGCAACGATAGGGAATCTTAACCCGCCTATAAAAAAATGATGATGTAATCCGTGTATTGTGCCGGGGAAAGCGGGTGTCCTGGTTGATCGGTCCTTTGGTGCGACAAGTGTATTCGAAGGTCGGCCAAAGGCTTTCTGAACCTGACACTTGCATCTCTCTGCTGGAGGTGACTATTTCTAGAATCTGCAATACATGCCTTGATGGTACCACAGTTCTTTAGTAGGCCCCTTTGGCTTTAATGATGATAGCTTGATACTCCATTACTCACCGGCTACGCATGCAGAGAATTATTATTAGCCATACCTTGTAGACGTGTCTCGGAAGGTTGCGAGGTCAAAAATGAAGGAGTTGGCTGACTGCATGGCCTGTTTACTGTGATCAGGGTGTGATATTTTAGAGCCAAGTTAAAAGCCTTACTCCTGCTTGGCACAAGCCACTGCGGCATGCACTGCCCCGCAGCAAGGGCTTGAAGACCTCGAATTGCAGTTGCTTATGTTGAAAAGAACTGGAATTGAGCAAAGGAGAGCACCGAAAGGCTCGGCACAGTCGCTGGAAGAAAGGGGGAGGAGCCATCCTACCTGGTTGTGTGATTTAATCTCTCGGCGGCAGTCTGTGGTTTCTGCAACAAAACTCAAAATACAACAAAACAAAATCCTCCGGAGGAGTAATGCAGTCACAAGAAGACGCGGAAGATGAAGAGAATTTAGTAAAATGCTCGAGCGGGGTTACGAACTGGGGCCGTGCAATTCTTCTGAAGTTGTAGGACGGTGCAGTACCTGCCGAAGCAGCTACTTTTGCTTTCTGGCCCTAACCTGCACTGTGCAAATTGCGGAGTTGAAGATTTATAGCAAGCTGCACTTTGCGACTGTAAATCTGCCCAAGCCCCAGCAGCATCCTTTACCAGTATGAAGCGTTGGTTTTCCTGTGCCTCCGTGCCCTTTGTAGGTATCTTGCACCAAAGGTAGTGCTTTACCTCATTGTAGTTTAAATCGGTATTTTGGGAGTTTGCATGTGAATGTGAAGCATAGTTTTCTTTTGATCAACTCTCGTTGATGTGGGTATAATTTATTGAGTCAGGATTAATGTTGCACTGTGGCTGTACACCTAGTATTGCAGATGCGATACTATACAGCGAGCACAGGGTGTTTTAAAGCAGGGCCGATTGCATATCCGATGGCTGCAGAATCCTATTGATTCAAAGTGCTTCAGCGGCCTTCAATAATAGATGCGTGGAAGCAAATGAATGGACTGTAATTCAGTTGCGTTCAGTGATGTCATAAGGCTGCAAGACCGAAGCTTCGAACGGCTTCTAATCACTGGCCCGAATCCAAAAATTTTACTTATTTATGTCAGCTTTGTTGTCGGTATTTTTTGGCTTTTTAATCTTGTGCCGAAGTTAAGTTTGGCATTGTACGTGTCCTTGACATCTGATGCTTACAACCGGATCGATTGATTTGCAACGACGTTGAGCAATTTAACACTGGTCGTTTTCACCAAGGGCTTAACTATTTTAAAAAATGGCAAAGTAATTACATACTGAAATATTTTAGTGCCTGCAATATCGCAAAGGAATTTTATCCTTGATTTTGATATTTTCAAAAAATAAATTTCTAGTGTTTTCTATTGGAAATATTTGTAGATATTTGCACAGAGGAACCTTTGTTGATGCGGATTATTTTCTTTTGTTTTTCTGTTTCCCCCCCCCCCCCCCCCCCTTCCTTCCTCGCGCCCCAATAGAAGTTTCATTGTGCATAGATACATAGCGGAGTTCAAACTGCAGCAAGGTGAACCAATTTTAAACCTGTCCTCTCCCTAAACCTCTCCGCCTCTCCCTCCTTTTAAGATGCTCCTTAAAACCGACCTCTTTGACCAAGCTTTTTGGTCTCTGTCCCAATATCTCCTTATGTGGCTCGGTGTTAAGTTTTGTTTGATAATCGCTCCTGTGACGTTTTACTATGTTAAAGGCGTTTTATAAATGCAAGTTGTTGTTGTAAGTTTTGTCTGCGTTTGTATTTGGTTGTGTATTAAGGTATGTTTGATCAACTATCATTATTTCCTCCCTTTTTATCACACGTTCTCCCTTCTCTCTCCTGACGCGGCTGACTCCTTGGCGGGTGAAATTTCATCTTCACCGGTTGCCATTTGGTACTTCACCGGTTAGCCATTGTTCATGGGGAGCCATGACGGTGGATATCAGCAAGCTCTTCGGGGGGTGGCGGAGGAGAAGGGGAAGCAAGCCTGATCCTTTCCTCACCTGACATTCATACATGCACACAATTGAGCATATAATCCAGGTACTGAGGGAGTGCTGCACTGCTGGAGGTGCCGTCTTTCGCACGAGACGTTAAACCGAGGCCCCGTCTGCTCTTGCAGGTGGACGGAAAAGATCCCACGGCCTCTATTTTGCAGAAGAGCAGGAGAGTTCTCCCCGATGTCCTGGCCAATATTTATCCCTCAACAAACACCGAAAAAAAAACATATTATCTGGTCATCATCTCATTGCTGTTTGTGGGAGCTTGCTGTGCGCAAATTGGCTGCTGTGCTTGCTACATTACAGCAGTGACTAACCTTCAAAAATATTTCATTGGCTGTAAAGCATCTTGGAACGTTCTGAGGTTGTGAAAGGCACTATATAAATGCAAGTCTTTTTCTTTCTAGTGGGTATCACTGGTTAGTAGTAGTCAGGAATGGGAAGCCGTGCCAATTTTCCTCTTTACTCCACTCGAGGGTGCGAAGGGCAATTATCGTACCCACTCCAGGTCTGTACGGATCACCTCCTCACCGGATGAACTTCCTGAGCAGTCGGGAAGCCTCGTTTACTTTCAGCGCCCCCATTCTCTCTCTCTCTCTCTCTCTCTCTCTCTCTCTCTCTCTCTCTCTCTCTCTCTCTCTCTCTCTCTCTCTCTTTCCCACCCCCCCCCCCCCCCATGTCTTAGTGAGTGAACGCATTTCCCAACGTGGTCCTGAGTCACACCAACTAACTGAGCCTCCCGTGTCTGTGAGCTAGTAAAGCGGCGGGGGGGTGAAATCAGCCAGGGTTCCTGATGCTCGTCCAGTGTGTCTTTGTGAATGTTTGAGGTTAGGATTAGACTTGACTGATAACTCCCTGCAGTTAAGTAGCCAGTTGCCTGCTGACTGTAGATGGACTCTAAAGTACAAAAGGACGATGAGCATTGGTGGACCCTTATCCCAGCGAGAGTGAGCAGAAGGGGGAAAATTGTAAACAAGAAAAGACTTGCATTTCTATAGCGCCTTTCACAACCTCAGGACATCTTAAAGCACTTTACAGCCAATTAAGTTTTCTTTTGAAGTGTAGTAATGTAAGAAACAACAACGACTTCTATTTATATAGCGCCTTTAATGTAGTAAAACGTCCCACGGTGTTTCACAGGAGTGTAATCTGGCAGAAATTGAAAGGGGGGAGGGGTAAATATATTGCCCAAATTGGCTTCATTTGCGGTTGCTAAAGACGGATGATTAAAGAATTTGATTGGGTAGATGGAGAGAAACTATTTCCTCTGGTTGGGGGGGGGCGTCCAGAACAAGGGGCATAACTTTGAAATTAGAGCCAGGCTGTTCAGTGGTGATGTCAGGAAGCACTTCTTCACACAGAGGGTTAGTGGAAATCTGGAACTCTCTCCCCTAAAAAGCTGGGGTGGGAGGTAATTGAAAATTTCAAAACTGAGACGGATAGATTTTTGTTAGGCGAGGGTATTAATGGTTAGGGAACCAAGGCTGGTGGATGGAGTTGAGAGACAGATCAGCCCATGATCTAATTGAATGGTTGAACAGGCTCGAAAAGGCTGAATGGCCTCCTCCTGTTCCTGTGACGGATCCTTTTTATTTTTGAGGGCTGGTATTAATATTTGTGCCGCTTCAAATAGATTTGAGTTGTATCCGGGATAGCAACAGTTTTGAAACCAGAGACTCTGACTAGAGGGTCACCAGCACAGAGAGCGGAGGAACAGCGCGCGATAATTATGGGGCTGCTTGTGGGGGCTGAGATGAAGGCTTTACGCATTAGAAATAAAACCAGCAGCAGGGAAAATATCATTATACACAGTGACAGCTGCCAGAGGCGCCAAGCCATGCCCAGTTTGAAGTTTCATTCTTTAATTGCTGTTTGGATTTGTCTTGTTGGCAAAAATGGGGAGGGGGAATTGACAGGAAAAAAACAGGTTAAAAGAGCATTGTCACTTTTTTTTGGAGGGGGGGGGATTTCTAGTGCATGTTCTACTCCGGAAGCAGACTGCCCTGTAACCTCCTCCAGCCTCCAAGATTGCGGCGCTCCCCCAATTCTGGCCTCCTGAGCACCCAAATTTCCTTCACTCTGTAATTCCCTCCCTACACCTCTCCGCCTCTCTCCTCCTTTTGGTCACCTGTCCTAATGTCTCTTTATGCGACTTGGTGTCAAATTGTGTCTGATAATCACTCCTGTGACGTATACTGGAATGTTTTACTGTGGTAAAGGCACTATATAAATGCAATGTTGTTGTGGTGAGATTTAGTGCGACAGGCATTGAAGGGCATTGACTGGCTGCCTTGCGAATGTTTTAGAGATCGGCTAAATACCAGCGCTTGTATCCTGTCCCTCACTGTGCTGACCTACACTGGCTCCCTGTCTCCCAACAGACAGAAAATCAAGGCCTCCTCCTTGACATTCACATCCCGCCCTACCTCTGCAAATTCTCCAGCCGTGCATCCTTCCTCATTTCCTCTAGCCTCCTGTGCCCACCACCCCTCCCTCCACTGCCTTCAGTGACCTCGTCCTTAATTTTCAACCCTCTACCAAACTCTCCACCTTCACAAAACACTTCTCCCTGACTAAGTTTTCAATCACCTCTCCTAACTCTTCCACCAAGGCTCAGTATTTGCTTCTTTTCTCCTCTGATGCACCTTGAAATGGTTTTCTACGCTAAAGGCACTACATAAATGCAAGATGTTGCTTTTGTGTGAGAAGAGAGTTTACCAAATACATGGCAATTTAAGATAATTGGCAAAAGAACAGGAGGGGAGATGAGGACATTATTTTTTACGCAGCAAGTGATGATCTGGAACGCGCTGCCTGAAAGGGCGGCGGGAGCAGCTTCAATAGTAACTTTCAAAAGGGAATGGGATAAAATACTTGAAGGGAAAAAATTTGCAGGGCTCTGGGGAAAGAGCAGGGGAGGAGCGGGACTAATCGGAGAACTCTTTCAGAGAGCCGGCACGATGGGCCGAATGGCCTCCTTCTGTGCTGTCTGATTCTATAAAACTTGCCATTGTTTCCAGCACATTTACTCTCCCCGCCCAGGAGAGTAGCAAGGGAGGTACAAGATGATAAAAAGTCATTGAAATTTTTACTCGGCAAGTTGTGATCTGGAATGCGCTGCCTGAAAGGGTGGTGGAAGCAGATTCAATAGTGACTTTCAAAAGAGGAATTGGATAAATAATTGCAAAGGAAAATTTTACAGGGCTATGGGTGCAGAGCAGGGGAGTGGGACCAATTGGAGAGCTATTTCAAAGAGGTGTGATGGGCCGGATGGCCTCCTTCTGCACTATGATTCTATAAGAGTTGCAGATACTGAATGACAACACCCCATCGCTAATCATACCTGTAATCATTCAAGAAAAAGCTGGAGAATGTTGCATAGGTAGGATGGAATAAGGTCATGGAGGGATTTGCAGGCTAGGAGGTGGCCTTAGATTCAATTGGGCGGGGGGAAAGGGAGGCAGTATAGGTCAGTATGGGGCATAGTGCAGGACAGGATGCAAGTGATGGCGTTTGATGAATCTTAGAGGTCGGCAACAACAACTTGTATTTATGTAGCACCTTTAATGTAGTAAAATGTCCCAAGGCGCTGCACAGGAGTATTTTAAGACAAAAAGTTTGACACCGATCCACTTAAGGATAAATTAGGGCAGATGACCAAAAGCTTGGTCAAAGAGGTAGGTTTTAAGGAACGTCTTAAAGGAGGAAAGAGAGGGAGCGAGATGGACAGGTTTAGGCAGAGAATTCCAGAGCTTAGGGCCCAGACAACAGAAGGCACGGCCACCAATGGTTGAAAACAAGGATGAGAATTTTGAAATCGAGGCGCTGCTTAACCGGGGGCCAATGTAGGTCAGCGAGCACAGGGGTGATGGGTGAACGGGACTTGGTGCGAGTTAGGACACGGGCAGCTGAGTTTTGGATGACCTCAAGTTTACGTAGGGTGGAATGTGGGAGACCAGCCAGGAGTGCGTTGGAATAGTCAAGTCTAGAGGTAACAAAGGCATGGATGAGGGTTTCAGCAGTGGATGAGCTGAGGCAGGGGCGGAGACGGGCGATGTTACGGAGGTGGAAATAGGCAGTCTTTGTTATGCTGCGGATATGGGGTCGGAAGCTCATTTCAGGGTCAAATATGACACCAAGGTTGCGAACAGTGTGGTTCAGCCTCAGACAGATGTTAGGGAGAGGGATGGAGTCAGTGGCTCGGGAACGGAGTTTGTGGCGGGGACCGAAAACAATGGCTTCGGTTTCCCCAATATTTAATTGGAGAAAATTTTTGCTCATCCAGAACTGGACAATTTAGACACCGCGGACGGGTCGAGAGAAGAGGTATTGTGGTAGAGCTGGGTGTCGTCAGCGTACATGTGGAAACTGACCGTGTTTTTGGATGATGTAGATGAGAAATAGGAGGAGGGGCCAAGGATAGATCCTTGGAGGACACCAGAGGTAATGATGTGGGAGTGGAAGAGAAGCCATTGCAGGTGATTCTCTGGTTACGATTGGAGAGATAAGAATCTGGCAGACCTGCAAAGCGAGCATCAGAGAAATTGAGTCTGGAGTGGCCGCAGTGGGGTAAGATAATAGTGAGCAGTGTTGTGGCTGTAGAAGTAAGTGGTATTGATACTGGGCTTAAAGCGAAGCTCCGAGTTTAATAGTGCTTCAACCTGAGATAGTATCCAGGGAGGTGGGTGATGGAGCCGATGGCAAGTGCGTGGAATATTAGTGGGAGCCCAAAATGATCAATTTATAGGAAATTCTGAATCATCCATCCGACAGGGACACCTTGACACCACGGTGTTGCTTGTGGGGGTCAAGCAAAGTGGTAGGAAGATGGAGCTGGGTGATGATGTACTGTGTGAAGCTGAGTGCCCTCCTCTTTCCGCCCCCCCCCCCCCCCCCCCCCACAATGTCTGGATGACGCCACTGCGGGCAACATATAGTTGAGAACGAATCCTTGGGACGCTCCGGATGTGACCATATCAGGAGCTGGCGGAGAAACCATTGCTGGAGAAGCAGTGGCTGCATTGGGACAGATGGGCATGCAATCTTGTAAGGACACTGCCCTCCTCTGCCATGGTACATCACTTTCCCTTTGCCAGCTCTTTGCCCTATTCTCCACCCCGCCACCCCCCCCCCCCCCCCCTGCCCTGCTGTCTATCATTTCCTGACTGGAGGATGAGATGGAAGAGGCACTGGGTGAGCAGAGTCACTAATAAATCCAATAGAGATTCAATAGAGAAACTTCTTTACCCAGAGAGTGGTGAGAATGTGGAACTCGCTACCACAGGGCGTGGTTGAGGCGAATAACAGATGCATTTAAGGGGAAGCTGGATAAGCACACGGGGGAGAAAGGAATAGAAGGTTATGCTGAGATGAGATGGGGTGAGATGAATTAGGTAGAAGGAGGCTTGTGTGGAGCATAAACACCACCAGTTGGGCCGAATGGCTGGTTTCTGTGCTGTAGAATCGATGTAACTCATTCCTAGTGCCATCTACCTGTCAGTACTGCATTTATAGATACGTATAGTCCCTCGGGATATACAAGCTGGTCAGTTGGCCTCTCGGGTCCAAACCTCAATTCGGTGACAACCGTAAGGAATGGCGTGCTGTGAAGGAGGCTGCAAAGGGAATTGGAGGAAAGCGAAAGAAAGCAGGAACACTAAACCCCTTCCTTTCTGGCTAATTGCGAGAGGAGCGCGCTTTACTCGTGTCGTTGGCTGTCCGTTTGGTCAGCAATACAAGTGTCCATCTGTTGATATTGTATCTCTGCATTTTGCCAAGTGGCTGTGTGCAATGGCAAGCTATAAAAAAACATGCACGTCAGATTCCTGCTCAGACTGGGGGAAGCAGGTGCTGGTGTATAACGTGACAAAGCGTGAGAGGAAAGCTATATTATTGAACTAACATGCTACGCATCCAAAGTTGTATCAAGTATTTTAGTGTGATATTATTTTTAAAAACAGACGTCCGACTGGAGCAAGTATGACGACCGGCTGATGAAGGCAGTGGAAAAGGGAGATGTGGACAAAGTTACATCAGTTCTTGCCAAAAGAGGAGTCGCCTCGACCAAGCTGGATGTGGAGGGCCGATCAGCGTAAGTGTCCACCAACCACCGTCACTCTCCAAGTCCCGGTTTGAATTCAGAACACATTGAATTTCAGTTTCTTATCCGGTCAGTTCTATTGTGGCCAAGGTCTTGTCATTTGAGAAATGATGTTGTGGAGTTCGGGTTGTATACTTCTACAATCGCATTGCTTGCATGTTACAGTATGCTCTGTGTGTGTGTATTAATTTTGCTATTTGTTCATTTAGCAAAGTGTGTCTTTCTCTCTCTCTCTCTCTCTCTCTCTCTCTCTCTCTCTCTCTCTCTCTCTCCTCCCCCCCTCTCCTCCTCCCCCCCTCTCTTCTCCTCCTCTCCCCCTCTCTTCTCCTCCTCTCCCCCCCTCTCCTCCTCCCCCCCTCTCTTCTCCTCCTCCCCCCCCTCTCTTCTCCTCCTCCCCCCCTCTCTTCTCCTCCTCCCCCCCCTCTCTTCTCCTCCTCCCCCCCCTCTCTTCTCCTCCTCCCCCCCTCTCTTCTCCCCCCTCTCTTCTCCTCCTCCCCCCCTCTCTTCTCCCCCCTCTCTTCTCCTCCCCCCTCTCTTCTCCTCCCCCCTCTCTTCTCCTCCCCCCTCTCTTCTCCTCCCCCCTCTCTTCTCCTCCCCCTCTCTTCTCCTCCCCCCTCTCTTCTCCTCCCCCCTCTCTTCTCCTCCCCCCCTCTCTTCTCCTCCCCCCCTCTCTTCTCCTCCCCCCCTCTCTTCTCCTCCCCCCCTCTCTTCTCCTCCCCCCCTCTCTTCTCCTCCCCCCCTCTCTCCTCCTCCCCCCTCTCCTCCTCCCCCCCTCTCCTCCTCCCCCCCCTCTCCTCCTCCCCCCCCCTCTCCTCCTCCCCCCCTCTCTCCTCCTCCCCCCCTCTCTCCTCCTCCCCCCCTCTCTCTTCTCCTCCCCCCCCTCTCTCCTCCTCCCCCCCTCTCTCTTCTCCTCCCCCCCTCTCTTCTCCTCCCCCCTCTCTTCTCCTCCCCCCCTCTCTTCTCCTCCCCCTCTCTCAATTTCAATTCAAATCGCTTTATTGGCATGACAAGTTACATCTTATGTTGCCAAAGCATCGAAAAACATTCATCCTTTCCCCCCCACCTCTCTCTCTCTGAATTGTCTTTTTGTTGTTGATGTGGCTGTGTATTCAACAATAAGGGTGATTTAGAGCATAATGGCCTGGCTAAGGTCAGCAGCTGGTCATGTGGAAAGTTGTGATCGCGTTCATGCTCTCGAGCTCAGCAATGCAGTGTATCTCTGAAACCTGTTTCACCAGACCTCCTTTTGTTTCGTCTACTGGTTGTTTATACAGCACAATATCATGAAAGATTATTTTGTGTTATAACTTACCATCTGTTTAATTATGGCTATAACTTGTTAGTCCAGTGAATGCGCCATGTGATGATGGTTTTTAAATCTGCACATCCTGTTTAGTGGAGCACCAGCCAATGTTCTCCTGCTGGGAAAGATCAAAAGCAGTTAATTGAATAAGAACAAGAATTGTTAGGAACGGAAGAAAGCCATTAGGTCTGACAATAGTAATGGATATGATGCCGTACCCTTAACCTGACTGGACTCTCGGCTGAATTTATTCTATGTGATGGCTTAAGGACCCTTTGTGATAAAAGGGACATGGAGCACTGCCCAAAAGCGTTGTTCATAGTTTGGAAAAGCTTTAAAGCTTGTACAAGAACAACAACATCTTCTTGCATTTATATAGCGCCTTTAACGTAGTAAAACTTCCCAAAGTGCTTCACAGGCGCATAATTAAACAAAATTTGACAGCGAGTCACATGAGATACAGGAAACTCTTTGGTGACCGGGATGGTGCCGGTTGATTAAAAATTCCGGATGACGGAGAGGGTTATCTACTGAGGCTATTTTTAACAAACAAAAATAAAAAAAATCAAGAAATGTGCAGTATACGGTAATTGGGTACTCACCTACACCGCGGGAGTGTCAGACTCCTGTTATTGAGGTGTTCGGACTACCGGCAGCGCCAAGAAGCCGAGTAGTGGCATAAGAACATAAGAAATAGGAGCAGGAAGTAGGCCAATCAGCCCCTCGAGCCTGCTCCACCATTCAATAAGATCATGGCTGATCTGATCCTAACCTCAAATCTTCTATCACTCTCCATCCCACCCGAACCCATGTGATCTCCCAGGAGAGGCAGTTTGGAGAACTACCCCCACTGACTAACTCGGCCACTGCAGGAGACTCGGACTCGGCAACATTGCCGGTTATTGAGGTGTTGTTTTCGGAGTATGTTGGGGGGGGGGGGGCGGTTGCGGGGGGCAGCTGGAGGAGATTACAGAGATAGGGAGGGGGCGAGGCCATGGAGAGATTTGAAAACAAGGATGAGAATTTTGAAATTGAGACGTTGCTCCACCGGGAACCAATGTAGGTCAGCGAGCACAGGGGAGTGATGGGCGAACGGGATTCGGCGCGAGTTAGGATACGGACAGCCGAGTTTCGGATGAGCTGAAGTTTATGGAGGGTGGAATGTGGGAGTCCGACCGGGAGAGCGTTGGAATAGTCAAGTCTGGAGGTAACAAAGGCATGGATATGTTTCTTATTGTGCCCATTTAAGACAGATGAGACATTTTTTCTCAGAAGGTCGTGAGTCTTTGCTTCCACCGCCCTCTGAGGAAGAGAGTTCCAGAGTCTTTGAATATTTTTAAGGCAGAGGTAGATAGATTCTTGATAAGCAAGGGGGGTGAAAGGCTATCGGGGGGTAGGTGGGAATGTGGAGTAATCAGATCAGCCATGATCTTATTGAATGGCGGAGCAGGCTCGAGGGGCCGAGTGGCCGACGACTCCTAATTCGTAAGTTTGTATGTAAACTCACCGTGGCGTATAATTGGGATAAATTTGGGGATAAGTTTTGCCTGGCTTCTCAAATCCTCCTTTTCTAACTTGTAAGCCAAATAAAGAAATTGCTGAAAATTCACAGTAAAGAGAAAAGATAGTTTGGGGCTTTGGACCCATCGGCAGAACAATTCTGATTGAGCCAAAGGGTTCAAATCGACCACATTCTCTCATCTTCTCGTTTTACAGATTGTAACGGGCCTGCTGTGAATCTCCAGCATTCCCTGTTTGCTGTTGCAACTTCCCATCATGTGTGTGTTTGTTTTTTTTATGCTAAGTGTGTTGTCGTAGAATGATGCAGCACAGGAGGAGGCCATTCGGCCCATCATGCCTGTGCCGGCTCCCTGAAAGAGCGCTCCGATTACCGTACCCAACGTTCCCTATAAGCTGCGGGGCCGTGCGGCTCTCTGCTGGCCCAGGCCCGGCCCTTACAATGTTGCACGTGCACAAAACTCTGAATGGGCCGCACGCCCTGCCCCCCCAAAAAAATTATGAGGAACATTGCTCACCCCACTGCTCTTTCCCCAGAGCCCTGCAAATTTTCCTCCATTCAAGTATTCATCCAATTCCCTTCTGAAAGTCACTATTGAATCTGCTTCCACCGCCCTTTCAGGCAGCGCGTTCCCGATCACAACAACTCGCTGAGTTTAATTTTTAAATTAAAAAAAAATTCTCCTCCTCCTCCTCTCCCCCTCTGGTTCTTTTGGCAATTACCTTCAATCTGTGTCCTCTGGTTATCGACCCTCTTTTTTAAAAAAAAAAAAAAAAAAAAAAAAATTCTCCCTATCTCTAGGCTCCTCCCTCCCTTACCCGACTCCGCCCCCCCACCCCTCCCCAAAAACCAGTACGAACAATTTCTCAGCAGACAGAATAGGCAGCGACCTGCTTGTGCTTTGTCTCCTTCACCAGTCTAAAGGGGGGTGTACGAGGATAAACCTGCTCTGATTTCTCTCTTTTTTTTGAAGGCTGAGATCACAAAGTCACTGTGTGGGTTCAGATCTCCCATCGTACCACTCCACGGCATGGTGGGATTTGATAAAAATACTCTGAGCCTCCTAAAGCCTGATTTTATTTTTCTACTAGTCAGTCTCCCATACGTGTGGCGCACAGGGGAGAAGGCCAGAAGTAGTGTTCAGGTAAAGCAGGGTTAGAGAGTTGGGGGGGTAATTAGGCCGAGGCGTGCAGGCACAATTCAGTCTCCATTTTAAAGTCACGCATTCTGTCTTTATTTTTGTCTTTCTGTTCTAAATTCCTATGTCCGCATTTAAAAGGAAACCGCCTCTGTAAACTTGTCGTGCTGTCATTACACAATACAATAATAATACAATACAAATCGCTTTATTGGCATGATAAGGTACATCTTATGTTGCCAAAGCATCAAAATACATTTATGGTTGAACACATAAACGCGGTTCCATTCATACAGTGTATAAACAGGTATATCCCTGAGTTTATAAATATATTTTCGCCTTGTTTATATATACTCTTGTCTTAGTTTACTGGTTGTCCCTCTGTTCATGGCAAGCTGTAACATAGTGTGCCGCCAGTGTTACACAGCTTCTCTCCTCCCCCACTGTTGGTGCTGCAACCCCGGGAAACTGGAGGTTTTTTGCAGAGATTTATTGACTACATAGTCATAACGGCACAGAAGGAGGCCATTCGGCCCATCGAGTCCATGCCGGCTCTCTGCAGAGCAATCCAGTCAGTCCCATTCCCCCGCTCTCTCCCCGTAGCCCTGCAAGTTTATTTCCCTCAAGTGCCTATCCAGTCTCCCCTTGAAAACACTGAGTGTCTCCGCTTCCACCACTTCCGTCGGCAGCGAGTTGCAGGTCCTCATCACTTGCTGCGTAAAAAAGTTTTCTTCGTGTCCCCCCCCCGTATCTCTTGCCCAAAACCTTAAATCTGTGTCCCCTAGTCCTTGTACCATCAACCAGTGGGAACAGCCTTTCCCCGTCTAGCCTATCCAAACCCGTCAAAATCTTGTACACCTCTATCAAATCACCCTGCAACCTCCTTTGCTCTAATGAAAACAAATCCAGCTTCTCCAACCTGTCCTTGTAGCTAAGATCCCCAGAACCATTCTGGTAAATCTTCTCTGCACCCTCTCAAGGGCCCTCATATCCTTCCTAAAGTGTGGTGACCAGAACTGGACCCAATACTCCAGTTGTGGCCTAACCAGCGTTTTATAAAGGTTCAGCATAACTTCTCTACTTTTGTACTCCATACCTCTATTTATGAAACCCAAAATCCCATATGCTTTGCTAACCACTCTCTCATATGTCCCGCCACCTTCAGGGACCTACCTAAGTACATTGTCTCCCAGGTCCCTCTGTCCCTGCACACTCTTCAATCTGTCACAAATGGCACAGTTTTAGAGTGAAACCACAGGAGAGAATTGGCACAATGATGGACCATGGTGGAGGAGAATAGGAACAGGAGAAGGCCATTTCAGCCCCTCGAGCCTGTGCCACCATTCAACAAGATCATGGCTGATCTGCGACCTAACTCCATGTACCTGCCTTTGCCCCATATCCCTCAATACCTTTGGTTAGTAGAAAGCTATCTATCTCAGATTTAAAATGAACAATATACGTAGTATCAACGGCTGTTTGTGGAAGAGAGTTCCAAACTTTACCACCCTTTGGGTGTAGAAGTGTTTCCTAACTTCACTCCTGGAAAGCTTGGGTCTAATTTTTAGGCTATGCCCCCTAGTATTAGATTCCCTAACCAACGGAAATAGTTTCTCTCTATCTACCCTCTCATCAGTTTCCCTTAATACCTTGAAAACTTCGATCAAATCGCCCCTTAATCTCCTACGTTCCAGGGAATACAATCCTAGTTTGTGTAATCTCTCCTTGTAATTTAACCCTTGGAGTCCAGGTATCATTCTAGTAAATGCACTCCCTCCAAGGCCAATATATCCTTCCTAAGGTGTGGTGCCCAGAACTGAACACAGTACTCCAGGTGTGGAATGGTTGACGGCTTGGAAGGCAGCAGAGAGTTTGAGGACTTGGGATGGACAACAAGCCACAATCCCAGTTGAGTAAGGATGTTGTTGAGGACCAGAATGGTGAGACATATGGTCAGACGTAGGTTAAAGACACCAAGGATGGGGAGTGGCTTAATGCAAAGAACAGTGAGGAGCAGTGAGGGGTTTGAGCGGTTGTTAAATGATGAGAATCTTGAAGGAGAACTGGGAAGGGTGATAGAAGGTAAGGGGTTTAAACATTGGATAAAGAGTCATAGAGTCATAGAGTTTTACAGCACAGAAAGAGGCCCTTCGGCCCATCGTGTCTGCGCCGCCCATCCATCCCTGTCCAGTCTAATCCCATTTTCCAGCATTTGGTCCATAGCCTTGTATGCAATGGCATTTCAAGTGCTCATCCAAATGCTTCTTGAATGTTGTGAGGGTTCCTGCCTCTACCACCCTTTCAGGCATTGAGTTCCACATTCCAACCACCCTCTGGGTGAAAAAGTTCCTCCTCAAATCCCCTCTAAATCTCCTGCCCCTTACCCTGAATCTATGCCCCCTTGTTATTGACCCCCCTACTAAGGGGAAAAGTTCCTCTTTGTCTACCCTATCTATGCCCCTCATCATTTTGTACACCTCAATCAGGTCCCCCCTCAGCCTTCTTTGCTCCAAGGAAAACAACCCCAGCCTGTCCAGCCTCTCTTCATAGCTGAGGCGCTCCATCCCAGGTAACATCCTGGTGAATCTTCTCTGCACCCTCTCCAAAGCAATCACATCCTTCCTATAGTGAGGCGACCAGAACTGCACACAGTACTCCAGCTGTGGCCTCACCAGCGTTTTGTACAGCTCCATCATAACCTCCCTGCTCTTATATTCTATGCCTCGGCTAATGAAGGCAAGTATCCCATATGCCTTTTTAACCACCTTATCTACCTGTTCCGCTGCCTTCAGGGATCTATGTACATGTACACCAAGGTCCCTCTGACCCTCTGTACTTCCTAGGGTCCTACCACTCATTGTGTATTCCCTTGCCTTATTTGTCCGTCCAAAATGCATCACCTCGCACTTTTCAGGGTTAAATTCCATTTGCCACTTTTCCGCCCGTCTGACCAACCCGTTTATATCGTCCTGTAGCCTGAGGCTTTCCTCCTCACAATTTACCACCCACCAATTTTCGTGTCATCTGCGAACTTACTGATCATACCTTTTACATTCTCATCCAAATCATTTATGTAGATCACAAACAACAAGGGACCCAGCACCGATCCCTGAGGTACCCCACTGGACACAGGCTTCCAGTCACAAAAGCAACCTTCGACCATCACCCTCTGCCTCCTGCCACTCAGCCAGTTTATGATCCAACGCGCCAAGGCACCCTGGATCCCATGGGCTCTTACCTTCTTGACCAGTCTCCTATGCGGGACTTTGTCAAAAGCTTTACTGAAGTCCATGTAAACCACATCCACAGCATTTCCCTCATCCACCCCGCTAGTCACCCCCTCGAAAAATTCAATCAGATTTGTCAGACATGATTTACCCTTGACAAAGCCATGCTGACTATCCCCGATTAATCCTTGCCTCTCCAAGTGGAGACTAATTTTGTCCCTCAGAATTTTTTCCAATAATTTCCCTACCACAGATGTTAGGCTCACTGGCCTGTAATTCCCTGGTTTATCCCTGCTACCCTTCTTGAATAATGGTACTACGTTAGCTGTTCTCCAGTCCTCTGGTACATCCCCTGTGGCCAGAGAGGTTCTGAAAATTTGTGTCAGAGCCCCTGCAATCTCCTCCTTTGCCTCCCACAGCAGCCTGGGATACATCTCGTCTGGGCCTGGGGATTTATCCACTTTTTGGCCTGCTAAAACCGCTAGCACCTCCTCCCTCTCGATGCTAATATGTTCAAGTATGTCACAGCCCCCTTGCCCGATTTCTATGTCTGCATCGTCTTTCTCCATAGTGAACACAGATGCAAAAAATTCATTTAAAACCCCGCCTACATCATCTGGCTCTACACACAGATTGCCACTTTGGTCCCTAATGGGCCCTACCCTTTCCCTGGTTATCCTCTTGCCCTTAATATACTTATAAAACATCTTAGGATTTTCCTTTATTTTGCTCGCCAGTGTTATTTCATGGCCCCTCCTCGCCCTCCTAATTTCTTTTTTAAGTATGCCCCTGCATTTTTTATACTCCTCTAGGGCTTCTTCCGTCTTTAGTCTTTTGTAACTGCCAAAAGCCCCCCTTTTATTTCTAATGCATTTTTGTATATCCCTTGTCATCCAAGGTTCCCTTTGCTTGTTGGTCCCACCCTTGACCTTTACAGGAACATGTTGGCGTTGTACTCTCTCTATTTCCCTTCTGAAAGTCTCCCACTGTTTTGATGCGGATTTTCCTATAAGTAGCTGCTCCCAGTCCAATTTGGCCAGATCCTGCCTTATCATATTAAAATCGGCCTTCCCCCAATTTAGAACCCTTATTTCCGGGCCGTCTTTGTCTTTTTCCATGACCACCTTAAATCTCACCGAATTGTGGTCACTGTCGCCAAAATGCTCTCCTACTGACACTTCCACCACTTGCCCGGCTACATTCCCCAGAATTAGGTCCAGTACCGCCCCCTCTCTTGTAGGACTTTCTACATGTTGGCTCAAAAAGCTCTCCTGGATGCACTTTAAGAATTCTGCACCCTCTAAGCCTTTCACACTCTGACTATCCCAATTTATATTGGGGAAGTTGAAATCCCCCACTATTATTACCCTATTATTTTCGCACTTTTCTGAGATTTGCCTACATATCTGTTCCTCTATCTCCCCCTGACTGGGGGCCCATAGTACACTCCCAGCAAAGTGCTTGCCCCCTTTTTGTTTTTAAGTTCTACCCATATGGCCTCATTAGAGGAACCCGCTAATATATCATCCCTCCTTACAGCAGTAATTGACTCCTTAATTAATATTGCAACACCCCCTCCCCTTTTACACCCCTCTCTGTCTCGCCTGAAGATTCTATACCCCGGAATATTGAGCTGCCAGTCCTGACCCTCCCTCAACCATGTCTCCGTGATAGCAACAATATCGTACTCCCATGTGTTCAACAACAACTTCAGTTCATCCACCTTATTTGCAAGACTCCTTGCATTAAAATAAATGCCTTCCAGCCCTGCCATATTCTCTTTTGCCTTCACATATTTGCTTTGCCTTCCCAGCTGACTTGTTTTTCCCTCTGTATTTGGCTGTAAATCACCCCCTACTATAGCTCCACTCTGTACCCCATCCCCCTGCCAAGTTAGTTTAAACCCCCCCCAGCAGTGCTAGCAAACCTCCCCGCAAGGATATTGGTTCCCCTCTGGTTCAGGTGTAAACCGTCCGACTTGTACAAGTCCCACCTTTCCCAGAAGCAGACCCAGTGCTGGAGGAGAATGGTGACGGGTCAAGATTAAACCTGGAGGTGAGTGAAACACACCGAGGCACTTTGCTGTGAGCTGTGTCAGGTACTGATCAGGCCAGGATAATGTTGTGAATGGGGAGGGTCTTGTTCACAAGAGAGTGGTCATTTCATTGGGCAGTAGTCAACTAGTGTGGTAAGACTAACTTTGGGGGCATACAAGAGCAGGTCAGAGGCTGGGTATTCTGCAGCGAGTGTCTCGCCTCCTGACTCCCCAAAGCCTTTCCACCATCTACAAGGCACAAGTCAGGAGTGTGATGGAATAGTCTCCACTTGCCTGGATGAATGCAGCTCCAACAACACTCAAAGCTTGACACCATCCAGGACAAAGCAGCCCGCTTGATTGGCACCCCATTCACCACCTTAAGCAGCCACTCCCTCCACCACCGGCATACTGTGGCTGCAGCGTGTACCATCTACAAGATGCACTGCAGCAACTCGCCAAGGCTTCTTTGGCAGCACCTCCCAAACCCGCGACCTCTACCACCTAGAAGGACAAGGGCAGCAGATGCACGGGAACAGCATTAACTGCAAGTTCCTCTCCAAGTTACACACCATCCTGACTTGGAAGTATTTCGGCCGTTCCTTCATCGTTGCTGGATCAAAATTCTAGAACTCTCTCCCGAACAGCACTGTGGGGGCACCTTCACCACACGGACTGCAGCGGTTCAAGAAGGTGGCTCACCACCACCTTGAGGGCAATTAGGGTTGGGCAATAAATGCTGGCCTTGCCAGCGACATCCACATCCCAGGAATAAATTTTTAAAAATTGGAAGGGGAATTAGCTGTGGAAAGTGGGGGGTGGATGTGGTGTGGAGATGAGGGGATTTCGGAGTGGGGGGGCGGGGAGGTGGGAACAGGAGGGGAAGCTCCAGTGTGGAGAGGGCATTGAGGAGGAGGAGGTTGAAGAATTTGAGCGTAGCAGAATGGGAGAGCGGAGTTGGTTGAATTGGATTTGGTTTCTCGGGTGCAGTCATGTGGTGTGGGGGTGGGTGACCAGGTTAGGAAGAGGGAGGCTTGGGCCTGTTCAGGAGAGTGGCAGGGTGGAAGTGTAGCCATGGAGGGAGCAGGAGAGCAACGTGAGCTGAATCCTGACTGATCCTTTCCTAATATAAAAAAAATTGATTTTAGAAATGATTCCTGATTCATTTTCCTACAATAAACACGGTACTTAAATCTCTAGGTGCCTTTTGGCAGGTATTGGGCGCAAACACTCCTGTTCACTCTTAAATTTAACAGAAGTTCAATTTAATTAATAACCTCCAGGTTCATTTTAACAAGTAGCAAAGCTTATAACTATTAGTGGTTAGATTTTTAGATGAACCCAATACTGTGTCGCTCTGGGCATTAGCAGAGATTTGATTGCTGGTGAGTTTGCTGTGTAAGGTCCAGAGGGAACCATAAATACATCATTGCCTACCGAGATAAAGACAGACGATTTACGACTGTATAGGTTTTGGAAGAATGAGTTATTCCAAAGCTTTTCCTTTTGGAAAGTTCAGTTGCACTGCGCATGGCAGCATGGTTCGTGACGCTTAAACTAATTAAGTGCTCGTCTGTATGCTTGGGTGGATAAATATATGGCGAAGCTGAAAGCTAATTAATGGAGCATCACTTAATAATGCTGAGCCCATTCAGCATAGCAGCTTCAATTGGAATTGCTGGTGCTTGATTTTGGGTATGTCAGCAAGGAAAGAATGATTAAAATCTAGCTGGGAGGCACTAATTGAACATGTGTGGTGCAATGCTGTGTCAGATCTTGTAGACCAAAAGGGGCAAGCCAATATTTAGTCAGATACCAGTGTGAAATATCTCACACTCGTGCCAGTTTGGTGCCCCTCGATTTAGTTGAGTTGTTATATCTTGGAGAAAATTTGACCTCCAGTGTTGACGCACAATCGGATCATTAGCGATGGTGTGGGTGTTGACTTTTCCAAGTGCTCTTGCAGAGCCTTTGTGTGGATGCTCAGTCGTTGAGTATATTCAAGACAGAGATCGATAGATTTTTGGATCCTGAGGGATATGGGGATCGGGCGGGAAAGTGGAGTTGAGGTAGAAGATCAGCCATGTTCTTATTGAATGGCAGGGCAGGCTCAAGGGGGCAAATGGCCGACTCCTGCTCCTATTTCTTATGTTCTTAAAAGGGAATATAATTCCTCAATGTTGGACCCTTTTCTTTTGTTTTTTTGCACCAGTGTCGTCACTGGGAATTTCTTCCTCATTGAAGGAACTGTTCTTGTCACAAACAGAAATATCAGTAAGCGGACCAAATCTGATTCTCTCAAGTTTCCATCCTTGCAGACATCAGTTTTAATTTAAACCTTCATGAAACCTGAAGTGCCCTGATAAAATTGAGTAGTTTGACCATGGCGCTCTGTTGAAGAAGGCACATTATCTACCAAAATTTGGCACGTTTTAGGCTGTGGTCGGGGTTACAAATGTGGTATATCAAATTTTGTTTGATAACGCTCCTGTGCAGCGCCTTGGGACATTTTACTACGTTAAAAGTGCTATATAAATGCTTGTTGTTGAGTTCTGACGAAAGGTCATCGACCTGAAACATAAGAACATAAACAGGAGCAGGAGTCAGCCAATCGGCCCCTCGAGCCTGCTCTGCCATTCAATAAGATCATGGTTAATCCAATCTTGGCCTCAACCCCACTTTCCCGCTCTCTCCCCATAACCCTTGACTCCCTTGTTCAAATGTCTGTCTGTCTCCACCTTGAATATATTCACAGACTCCGCCTCCACAGCTCTCTGGGGTAGAGAATTCCAAAGATTCACGGCCCTCTGAGAAGAAATTCCTCCTCATCTCTGTCTTAAATGGGCGACCACTTACCCTGAAACTGTGCCCCCCTAGTTCTAGATTCCCTCACTAGGGGAAACATCCTCTCAGCATCCACCTTGTCAATTCCCCTCAGAATCTTGTATGTTAACTGTTTCTCTTTCCACAGATGCTGCCTGACCCGCTGAGTGTTTCCAGAATGTTCTGTTTTTATTTGCTGTTGTTGTTTTAGCCATTTGTGACCTCTTCAGAAGCAGAAATGTAAAATTCTAGCCGCTGTGTGGAAGAGGAGACTGGCTGTCCAGTGGAACGTGCTGAAGTACGCTGCCTACAATTTTGAGTTTAATTTTTCTTTTGGGTTTCTATTCCTTTTCAGTTTCCATGTTGCAGCTGCGAAAGGAGATGTCCCCTGCATCAATGCAATGCTTTCTCACGGTGTTGATGTCGCGGCAATAGATGCTGCAGGTAAATATTTGTGTTACTTTTATGTTATGTTAGAGCTTGGGGCAAAAACACCCTCTCATCCAGAAGCTTCTGAATTGCCACTTTGAAGGCCGACAGGCTCCTCATTTTTATTTCGATCCTCCTTCCTTGCACTTTAATTTTTGCATTAAGAATGCAAGAAATAGGAGCGGGAGTCGGCCATTCGCCCTCTTGAGCCTACTCCGCCATTCAATAAGATCATGGCTGATCTTCTACGTCGACTCCACTTTCCCACCTGATCCCCATATCCCTCGATTCCCTCAGTTTCCAAAAATCTATCGATCTCAGTCTTGAATATACGCAACGACTGAACCTTCACAGCCCTCTGGAGTAGAGAATTCTAAAGATTCACCGCCCTCTGAGTGAAGAAATTTCTCCTCATCTCGGTCCTAAATGGCTGACCCCTTATCCTGAGATTATAACCCTGGTTCTAGACTCTCCAGCCAGGGGAAACAGCCTCTCAGAATCTACCCTGTCAAGAATATTGTACGTTTCAATGAGATCACCTCTTATCCTCCTAAACTCGAGAATGTAGGATCATTCTACTCAATCTCTACTTGTAGGATAACCTCCTCATCCTAAGAAACAATCTAGTGAACCTTCATTGCACCCCCTTTAAGGCAAGTCTATCCTTCCTTGATTAAAGAGACCAAAACTATATGCATTGGACATTTTCTGTTGGTGCTAACACTGAGAGGAATGACTGGTGTGTTAATGACACCAAATTGACTGTTTAGTTTTGCAAGCATGGGAGAATAATGGAGTGAAACGCCATCTCAGTCAGTTATGCTTTTATAGCGCATCTTACAAAGTGTCAGCTGTGGCTCAGTTGGTAGTGCTCTCTTCTGAGTCCGAAGGCTGTGCTTTCAATTCGCACTCGAGACTTGAGCACAAAATCTAAGCTGACACTCTAGGTTCCACTGCAGTACTGAGGGAGTGCCGTACTGTCTGAGGTGCCGTCTTTCGGATGAGACGTTAAACCGAGACCCTGTCTGCCCTCGCGGGTGGACGTATAAGATTCCACAGTACTATTTCGAAGAAGAGCAGCGGAGTTCTGGCCAATATTTATCCGTCAACCAACATCACCAAAACAGATTATCTTGCCATTTATCTCATTGCTGTTTGTGGGAGCTTGCTGTGCGCAAATTGGCTGCCACATTTCCTGCAATACAACAGTTCAAAAGTACTTAACTGGCTGTAAAGCGCTTTGGGATGGCCTGAGGCCGTGAATATACATGCACGTTTTTCTTTCTTTACATAGAATCACATGGAATTTCACAGCACAGAAACAGGCCATTCGGCCCACCAGGTCCATGCTGGTGTTCATGCTCTATACGGTCCTCCCACCCTCCTCACCCCATCAATATTTCTTACCAAGTATTTTGGTTCAGTTGGGTGTTTTGAAAGTTGAGTTTAGCCTGAGAATTCCAGTCCAAGTGTGACAGGCTCACATCCACAGTTCCCCTTTAGAAAACAGTGAGGTGGTGAGTGCGGAGGATTCTTATCCTGTTCCCATGTGGTCCAGTTATTGGTCCATGGTGGTGAATTTATATTTCCTCTCCCTCTCCATATTTGAGGTTCTGAATTTTTTTCATATTTCTTTTGGCTGTGGGTGAAACTGGCGAGGGTGCGTTTACTGCTTGTCCTCCGTTGTGAAAGTGGGCCGTGATCTTCGATCGCTGCAGCCCTTGTGATGCTGCTTCATAGCGGTTTGCTTTTACAACGGATAGGATTGCTAGACCCTTTCAGAGGGCATGAAGAGTCAGCCGCTTCGTGTGGGGCTGGAGACACAGCGACCGGTTCGTGTGGGGCTGGAGACACAGCGACCGGTTCCCTTCCTTGCAGGAAGGACATTAATAAACACTCTTCAGGTTTTGACACCGGTCTGCCAGCTTTTTATTGGTTATTTTTTCTAGCGCCAGCTGGATTTTATTGAGTTCACTTTCACGTCTTGCCAACTCCCTCACGGTGGGAGCACCTTCACCACACAGGCTGCAGCGGTTCAAGATTAAGGCCCACCACCACCTTCTCGAGGGCAACTAGGAATGGCTGATAAATGCCGGCCTTTCCTAGCGATGCCCATATCCCGGGAATGAATAAAAACATTTTTTTTTTAAATCGTGACCTCTAAGTTGCTAGTCCAGTACCGTGACCCACCATACATTACCATACACAATACCAAGAATAAGCTTTTTTTTTGAGTTTGCCATTGGGTAGCGAACATAGGAACAGGAGTAGGTCATTCGAACCTGTTCTGCCATTCAGTTAGATCATGCCTGATCTGTACCGTAACGCCATTTATCCACCATTGCTCCATATCCCTTGATACCCTTACCTAACAAAAAAAATCTATCGATCTCAGTCTTGAAAATTTCATTTGGCCCTCAGCAACCACAGCCTTTTGGAGGAGCAAGTTCCAGATTTCCACTACCCTGTGTGTGTGTGGGGGGGGGGGGGGGAAATGCTTCCTGATTTCACTCCTAAATAGCCTGGCTCTAATTTTAAGATTACACCCCTTCATCTGGATTCCCCCACCAGAGGAAATCGTTTCTCTGTATCTACCCTATCGAATCCCTTTTAATAATTTTGAATATCTCCGTTAGATCACCCCTCAACCTTCGAACCTCGAGGGAATCCAGACCAGGTTTATGAAGCCTTTCCTCATAATTTAACCCTTTAAGCCCTGGTATCTTTCTGGTGTATCTGCGTGCGCTGTGTATCCCTTCAGAGGCCAATGTATCTTTTTTTATATATTTTGGAAAGGCTTTATAAATCCCAAATTTGTGTGTGCTTGTAATTCTGTAGTAGCTAGTGAACTGTTTCTGGGAAAAAAAAAATAAAGCTTTGAATCTCTCCACTGTTCAATCTGTTGAGCTGTTCAAGTGCTGCATTGTAAAGGAGTTTGTTCCATTACAAGCTACCCCTAAGGTTGTAAATACAGAATATGAGTAACTAAGTAAGTTCTGTTTCATGAAACTTTAATGGTGGTAAAACATTTTAAAATATATTTTGGAAAGGCTTTATAAAAATTGCATAACTGGTGTTTGTTTAAAAACAGGAACAGATTAAGACCATTTCTGTCTTGCGCTTGCTTACTTTAAATGTCTGTCTGCATCAAGCGGCCAACGGTTTAGCGTGCGGCTCAGTGAAGGGCCCTGGACTACTGGCCTCGACATTCTTCAACTTTGTCTGTCGCCCCCAAAACGTTGCCTTTTGGGAAACGTCTCCCTCTATCCGTCACTCCGAATCCTGGAACTGCCCCTCTGCTCGCTACCCGATGAAATTTGGTCTCCTGATGGAGATGACCAACTCGGAGGCAAAGTTTACAAAAGGATGCAAAAAAAAATAATTGTCCTTCACCTCCCCATTCCCCCAAAATCTAGTGAATTTTCAAGATTTCAGTCCGCATTCAACTTTGACCAGTTGCACTCCAAGGAAGTGGAATTCCATGAGCTGTTTGATCCATGTCTTCCTTTATCTTTATATAATCTTCAGATCTGTTCTTAACCAGATTGAGCATCCCTGATTATAATCGCTCAACCATCAGTGGCTGTGCCTTCAGCTGCCTAGGCCCTAAGCTCTGGTACTCTCTTTCCCCCGCACCCCCCACAACTGGAAACATCATCTCTACGTCTACCCTATCGAACTCCATCATTTTAAAGACCGCTATCAGGTCACCCCCTCAGCCTCTAGAGAAAAGAGCCCCAGGCTGTTCAGATGTTCCTGATAGGTTCTAACTATCAGTTCTGGTATCATCCTTGTAAGTGTTTTTGCAGCTTCTCCAGTGGTGTATTATATTTTATGCAGCTGTACTTTAAAGAGCTTATCAACGGAGCATTTGCTGCTTTTGTTCTTTCATGTGTCTGCTCCTAATCCTTTGCCGTGCTTCAGGCCGATTTGCTTTGTCCTTCTATTTAGTTCTGAGATCACAGTCCAAGTTAAGCAGCCTACTTACATCTACATTATCCTCGCTTCTCGGCGTTACAAAGACCGCGATTGCAATTCTTCTCACTTTTTTCCACTTCTGTAGTGCGACAAGTCCAGTTCTTCAAGTGTCTCCTGACCTTTTGTAGAGCCCGAAAATCCCAGAGTTGCTCATTCACTCACTGACTGTCGGGTGGGACGAAAGACTTGGAACATGTTGACTGCTTGTTCTCTGGGCTGGTGAAAAGTGTATGCTAGTCCCTGGGGGGGATGTTAATGCTGAAAAGGTGGATTAAAGTGGTGAGACAATCTTGTCTAAAGGGACATCTTGTTGCAATGCATGACCCAGTTCTGTTTAATTCCCAATTTGTTTTTTCAGCCTATTCAGCCTAGCTTCTCATTATAGTGATCGGCCCTCATACATAAGAAATAGGAGCAGGAATAGGCTGCTTGACCCCTCGAGCCTGCTCCGCATAAATCTGAAGTTGCAAGAGCCCGGCACTGCATATGTCTGCCAGTGTGTCTGCATGTGAAATACTCGGAGGGAGGATAATAATCTGGGTATCAGTCGAAGAGCTGCCCCATTCACACACAGACCAAGTGCCATTCCATCCATTAATACCGACTTAGGGTAGTGGTGCCAACAATGTGATCAGGCTGGCATCTTATAATTTTTATAATTTATTTCCTGTAAGCTCTTGTGTTGGTCCTTTTTTTTTGTTCTAGTCTCGATGGGCTATATTCCCAATTTGAGAAGGGCACCGGGTGACCTATTCCCAGGCCTCTGCCATTGTTGCTCCTCCATCGCTGTCTCCTAATTGGGACAGGCCATGGTGAAGGTCTAGGTTAATTTTAAGAGTTTGATATTCTTCCATCTCCCCCCTCAGCTTGTGAGGAAGCATCTAATCTCCACTTGGCTCCTTACTTTCACAGCTCGGCTGCAATTAGGGGCTTGGATGTATTGGCGTGAATCCATATCCTGCCACACTGCTGCATGGTGCGTTGGAACAGATTTTTCATTTTCTTGCTTCAGAGGAACCTGATTTCCTCTTGCCTGGAGGTGAATGATGCTGAGTGAACCAAAGCTTTTTCTGGGGTCATACCCAGTTTATGTGTGAATACCAGCATGTATTCTGTAGCTGAAGGGCACAGGAGCAGGATTATACTTAAAAAATTTGCTCTACTATAGCGATTACCTATCCTGTGGAGCTCGCCATGTAAACTGAGCATTGTTGGGCATGATTAAAGAAAAGAAAGACGTGCATTTCTATAGCGCCTTTTATGAGTTCAGGACATCCCAAAGGACTTTACAGCCAATGAAGTACTGTTTTTTGGAGTGTAGTCACTGTTGTAATGTAGGAAACGCGGCATCCAATTTGCACACAGCAAGCTCCCACAAACAGCAATGTGATAATGACCAGGCAATCTGTTTCAGTGATGTTGGTTGAGGGATAAATATTGGCCCCAGGACACCGGGGAGAACTCCCCTGCTCTTCTTCAAATAGTGCCGTGGGATCTTTTACGTCTCCTCTTCAAATAGTGCCGTGGGATCTTTTACGTCCACCTGAGAGAGCAGACGGGGCCTCGGTTTAACATCTCATCTGAAAGCCGGCACCTCCGACAGTGCAGCGCTCCCTCATTACTGGGCTGGGAGTGTGGGCCTAGATTTTGTGCTCAAGCCTCTGGAGTGGGACTTGAACCCGCAACCTTCTGATGTGGAGGCGAGAGCGCTGCCCACTCAGCCACGGCTGACACCTGAAGGAACATTTAAGAGCCAACCATCACAAAATTCTGGCAGTCACCTCGATAGAATTGTCATGGATTAAAGAGCCTTGTGTTCGGGGTTCAGCTGTTATGTAATTGATTTTTCTCTTTCTTTTCCCCCCCCCTCCCCTCCTTCCCCCCCCCCCCCCCAGGACGGAGTGTGTTACATCTTGCTGCGAGACATGGACAGTCACTGTGCTTGCAGCGGCTACTGCAGGTAGTTGGAATCACCTGTTGGCTACAGATGCTGTTGGAATTGTTAAAGATTATTTGCAGTAAACATCTACCAATCATTGTCTGTGTCAATTAAGAAATTATGCACATTAACTGAACAGTTAAAATTCCTAATGGAAAAATCAATGCTTACAAATGGGCTTCTGGATGTGAATTCAGTTACAGCTCGTTAGTGTAGCGTGTGTGTGCCTGAATTATATAGTTTATAATATAAATACAAGTACATTATTTTCTGCTCGACTGCCTTTGAGGATTGGAGAGGAATTTTTAAGAGTTTTCCCTCCAGCCTCTTCCAGGAGATTACATAACGGGGACAGGGGGTGGGCTGGGAGAAAGAAAGAAAGCCTTGCATTTATATAGCGCCTTTCACGACCACCGGACGCCTCAAAGCACTTTACAGCCAATGAAGTACTTTTGTTTTTGAAGTGTAGTCACTGTTGTAATGTGGGAAACGCGGCAGCCAATTTGCGCACAGCAAGCTCCCACAAACAACAATGTGATAATGACCAGATAATCTGTTTTAGTGATGTTGGTTGAGGGATAAATATTGGCCTCAGGACACTGGGGATAACTCCCCTGCTCTTCTTCGAAATAGTGCCACGGGATCTTTTACGTCCACCTGAGAGAGCAGATGGGGCCTCAGTTTAACGTCTCATCTGAGAGGCAGCACTCCCTCAGCACTGCACTGAGTGTGTCAGCCTGGATTTATGTGCTCAAGTCCCTGGAGTGGGGACTTGAACCCACAACCTCTGACTCAGCCGGTGTGCTGCCAACTGAGCCACAGCTATGCCCTGTGAGTAGATGGTGCACTTGGGCTGGATGGGACAGGTTTGATGGACCAGACTGCCTCTTCTGTCGTCTTTTGTATGTTTGTGTTCAATATTGCCATAGAATTAACAGCACAGAAACAGGCCATTCGGCCAAACTGGTCCATGCTGGCGTCTATGCTCCACACGAGCCTCCTCCCACCTTACTTCATCTCACTCTATCAGAATGTCCTCCTATTCCTTTCTCCCTCCTGTGTTTATCCAGCTTCCCCTTAAATGCATCTCTGCTCTTCACCTCAACCACTCCCTGTGGTAGCGAGTTCCACATTCTCACCACTCTCTGGGTAAAGAAGTTTCTCCTGAATTCCCTATTGGATTTATTAGTGACTATCTTATTTGCTTTACATTTGGGTGCATTATCACTTCAGTTTAATTTTATAGGCCCTGAAATTAGGATCGGGGGCTTGCCGCGCTTGCAAGCCCCCAATCTGCACTCACCCTGCGCGCCGACATCTGAAGCCTGGGCCTGCTTGCATTTCCTGTCACAGGCCTGGTTCAGCTGTCGGCGCGCTGTGCTTACCTGATCCAGCGGCGTAGTTAGTGCGATGTGCCGGCTGGGATCAGGTGAGCACTGTGCAGCCAATCAGGGGAGGGGAAACTCATTCATGAGTTTGACAGTAAGAGCTGTCAAACTCATGAAAAGTATGGGCTGCCAAAACACTACTTTAACTTTAAATAAAATTTAAAAAAACATCCCACTGATTATAATAACTAAGTTTTAAAAAATGTTTTAAACAATTAATCAATTTTTTGAAAAAAAGAAATTAAAAAAAAAAAAATAGGGTCTAAAACTAAACTTACCATCCTGTAAATTCTTTAAAAATAACAAACCTGTGGAAAAAAAATTTCTACATTGTACTAAAAGCCCACTTACCTGAAAAACGAAATACTTACGTCTTGTTTTTCCACGCGTAAAGACCGGAGGCCTTTACACGCGCGCAACTCTGGGGGGAAAAAAAAAGGAATTTCACTGCGCACGCGCTGCCTGTGCAGTCGCGCGCATTCTGCCTCTTAACCCCTTGGGTCAGAGGACAGGAAATGCCAGTTTTCAGCGCATGCGCTGTGCATGCTGAAAACCGGCAATTCCTCCGGGCACATGCGTGAGTACCCCGTCCGTACTCACGCGTTGTGCCCGGAATTACTGGGCCATACTTATTTTGTAAGCGGTTGACCATTTAGTATGGAATTTGGGTAGAAAATGTTGCACTCCTAATAAAGTACAGGTAAATTTGCCTATCTCACCAAGTAATGGTTAGTTTGTTTGACCGTGTAACCCACAGGTTTTGAAATTCGGGTGCATGCCTCCTAGAATGTGTGATTGGGGTGGCCTGTAGGAAGATTCCAGGGGGCATTCAGCATCCATCTGGTGCTGATGTACTATGCACCATGGGCAGAACATCTCAAGATTTCTACATTATTCTGCATTTAATGACTTACTGGAATGTTGACGTATACAATTATTTTTTTTTTTAAATTTAAAAATTCTGCAGTGATCCCACTGTTTTTCCTTTGGGTAGCTTGCACAGTCTTTCAGAAACTTGAGACGGGATTCCCTGGGTGTTTGTCCCTCCTTGCAGAGCGTATCCCACACACACAAGGTTTGAAAAGCAGCACTGTTGCCTGACCACCCTTGGTCCTGGCCAAGGAGCAGTTTTCAAAAACAAGCTTTTGTTGTTAAAAAAATAAATAAAAATTCTTCAGTTGAGGACCAAAGCGTTTCCCTGCAGCTCCAAATAATGCATGCAAATTGAATGTTAATCCTGCAGACGAGAATGTCTCCTTACTGTTGTTCTCTTGTGTTAAATTTAATGAATTTGTTTTACAGCAAAATTGCCCTGTCGACAATGTAGACCTTCAAGGCAGATCTGCCCTTCACGAAGCAGGTCGGTACAAGGCTGCTTACATTAGTGGGGTACGGTAGCATAGTGGTTATGTTACTGGACTAATGATCGAGAGACATGGGTTCAAATCCCACCACGGCACCTGGGGAATTTAAGTTCAGTTAATTAAATAAAAATCTGGCATGAAAAGCTCGTGTCAGTAATGGTCTGAAACTACCAGGTTGTTGTAAAAACACATCCGGTTCACTCATCATCTGCCCATGTCTCTTGACAGTAGTTTCTCTCTTTTTAATACCGGTTTGTTATAAAAAATAAAATCATGATTAGGTTATATCGCTTGTTGGGGAAAGTCAAATGAAGAGCACCTGAATTACATTACACAGTATTTATAGCACAGACACAGGCCATTCGGCCCAACTGGTCCGTGCCAGTGTTTACGCTCCACACAAGCCTCCTCCCACCCCTCATCATCTCACCTTATCAGCATATCCTTCTGTTCCTTCCTTCTTCCCTCATGTTTATCTAGCTTCTCCTTAAATGCGTCTACACTATTCGCCTCAACCACTCCCTGTGGTAGCGAGTTCCACATTCTCACCACTCTCTGGGTAAAGAAGTTTCTCCTGAATTCCCTGTTGGATTTATTAGTGACTCTCTTATATCGATGGCCCCTAGTTCTGGTCTCCCCCACAAGTGAAAACATATTCTCTACATCTACCCTATCGAACCCTTTCATAATTTTAAAGACCTCTATCGGGTCACCCCTCGGCCTTCTCTGCTCTAGAGAAAAGAGCCCCAGCCTGTTCAATCTTTCAATAATAACAATAAAGGACTGTAAATCTCTTATGACCAACTGCGACCATAGAAACATAGAAAAATAGGAGCATGAGTAGGCCCTTCAAGCCTGCTCCGCCATTCAATAAGACCATGGCTGATCCTCTATCTCAATACCATATTCCCGCTCTCTCCCCATACCCCTTGATGCCTTTTGTGTCTAGAAATCTATCTATCTCCTTCAGTATATTCAGTGACTTGGCCTCCACAACCTTCTGTGGTAGAGAATTCCACAGGTTCACCACCCTCTGAGTGAAGACATTTCTCCTCATCTCAGTCCTAAATGTCCTACCCTGTATCCTGAGACTGTGACCCCTGGTTCTAGACCCCCCAGCCAGGGGAAACATCCTCCCTGCATCCAGTCTGTCTAGCCCTGTCAGAATTTTATACCTTTCAATGAGATCCCCTCTCATTCTTCTAAACTTGTTATCATGCTTTCATTAACATGCAAGCAAAAGAATTTCTCGCGATCTGAGCAAACTGGTGTTGTTAAGCTGCTGAAGAACTCCTTCGTTAATTAATGAGGGGAAATTGTGCCGCAGCTTGTCTGAGCTGTCGCAATGTTTCCTGAGTCGTCATGTTTGTGAATAGAATTATCTCGTGTGCTGCCACTCTGAAATCAAGTTGTACACTGATAACGGTGAGCTCACACACTATCTTTTTTTTAGGTTTGTGTGACAACTTGCGATGATTTTTGGAAAGATGCAATTTGCAGAACGTTTAACTGAGTTTTTTTTACCGGTCCCATGTAGCGACAGAAATTACGCAGCATGCTTCTGCACACTAACGAGGCAACAACTGCAAGTTTATTCCAAGTGAAAACAATGGCTTGCAGCACAGTGGCTTGATGAGTGAAACAACGTTCGTACCATGGCCCCAGGCTATCTTGTAACTGAGAGCTGTGTTGGGTGGATGTCGGTTGACCTATGAGTCAGCTGTAGGTGACCAACGCCTTGTCTGCTTTCCCTCTTCCTCCCCCCTCCCTGCAGCCTCACTGTGTTGGAATCAAGACTGTCTCCAACTTTGACCAACATTCTTGTCTCGAAGTTCTGGAAATCCCTTCCTCCAGCTTTCAAAGCCCAACTACTGCTTTCTGCTTCACTTCATTTTCTCTTTTACTCTGAACCTTGATGGCACCTTAGAAACATAGAAGAAAGGAGCAGGATTCGGCCCCTCGAGCCTGCTCCGCCATTCAATGAGATCATGGCTGATCATCCAAATTCAGTACCCTGTCCCTGCTTTCTCCCCATATCCCTTGATCCCTTTAGCCTTAAGAAATATATCTAACTCCTTCTTGAATATATTTAATGAATTGGCCTCAACTGCCCTGTGTGGTAGAGAATTCCACAGGTTCACCACTCTCTGGGTGAAGAAATTCCTCCTAATCTCAGTCCTAAATGGCTTACCCCTTATCCTTAGACTGTGACCCCTGGTTCTGGACTCCCCGGCCATCGGGAACATCCTTCCTGCATCTAGTCTGTCTAGTCCTGTTAGAATTGGCCCTTCACCTAAGATTTCTCAATATGTAAAAACTTTTTTTACGGAAAATGCCGTGCTTGTTATTTTATCATGTAAAAGATTCATTGTAGACGGGTCTCCTTATTTGAGAGTTGTGTGTGGTCGGAAAATGCTTGTAACCTTTTGGGTTGCCCCTTCCCAGTGGCGCTCATATCCCACACACCAGCCTGCTCATCATCCTCCTCAAAATGTTATGAAGTGACTATTGAGAAGCGCACTAGTAAGTTACTGAACGATGCACAACCTGCTAAGGGCCTATTTGAATAGGGAAATTGTGTAAAGTTCACTCCATTGTGTCAAGAACATAAGAATTAGGAGCAGGAGTCGACCATTCGGCCCCTCGAGCCTGCTCCGCCATTCAATAAGATCATGGCTGATCTTCGACCTCAACTCCGCTTTCCTGCCCTGTCCCTTGGTTCCTTTAATGAAAGGATTAAGCTGCGGAAAGTGCAAAATGATTAAGCTGCGGAAAGTGCAAAATTAGAATGGATATACCTACTTAAGAGGGTATTTGAGGGGATGTAAGTACTTAACATCTGTACAGAGTTACACCGAATTCACTGCACAGAAACAGGCCATTCGGCCCAACTGGTCTGTGCCGGTGTTTATGCTCCACACGAGTCTCCTCCCGCCCCTCTTCATCTCACTCCATCATCATAACCCTCTATTCATTTCTCCCTCGTGTGCTTATCTAGCTTCCCCTTAAGTGCATCTGAACTGTGCTTTTACATCAGACCTACAAACCTTCAACCCAATTTTCTCTCCTCCTCCCTTGGAAGGTGCCGATTGTTGCTCGGAGTTGGTGCTGGCAGGCTTCTGCCGCCTCCCTCAAGTGGCCATTCTCACTGAGCCTAGAGAATAAGCGTCAGCGAGCTACTTGGCCCTGCTGCTCATCCCAGTAAGTTTTGATCCTGTCCTCCCAGCTGCCATTCAGGCAGATATTAAACTCGGGCACTTCCCCAGGAGGTCGCAACTGAGATTATAAATCACTGTGTGGGAATAACGGGAAAGATTTTGTGCCCTAGCTCGCCTCTTCCCCAAAGATGATTGGAAAGCACAAATACTAAGCAGCACGAAAAGAGAGCAAATGAAACCTTTTTTTTGAATTGTAATGTGGCCCTGTTAATCTAGGCTGACACGCCAGTGCAGTGCTGCACTGTCGGAGGTGCCGTCTTTCAGATGAGACGTTAAACCGAGGCCCCATCTGCTCTCAGGTGGCTGTAAATGGCACTATTTCGAAGAAGAGGAGGGGAATTATCCCCGGTGTCCCGGGGCCAATATTCATCCCTCAATCAACATCACTAAAAACAGATTATCTGCTCATTATCACATTGCTGTTTGCGGGAGCTTGCTGTGTGCAATTTGGCTGCCGCGTTTCCTACATTACAACAGCGACTTACACTTTTTAAAAAGTACTTCATTGGCTATAAAGTGCTTTGGGACATCCTGAGGCCATGAAAGGCGCTATAGAAATGCAAGTCTTTCTTTTATATTTCAGTGTTGTAATTACAACTGTACTTGTGTCCTGTCTTTCAGCGGTGGCTGGCTGCATGTCCTGTGTGAAGCTACTCTTGGACCATGAAGCTGTTGTGAATGTCAAGGACGGGGTAAGTGCTGGTAAAGCCTGGGGGGGTGGCCTGTCCTTTGTAGGTGAAAGCTGGAAATCTCAAAACGATTTCATTTTTATCTGAAGCTATCTATCCAACTTAATTTAGCTGTTTATTAAGTGAATGAACTTGTTAAAAACCCACTTGATTTGGATAGCTATAATCAGTCAGTTGCCCAGTTAAGGACTTTGACACTCATGGGTTTTTAATGGTGGGATGTACATAAAATTTACAGCATGGAAACCGGCCATTCGGCCCAACTGGTCTATGTCGGTGTTTCTTCTTCTTAGGCAGTCCCTCGGAACTGAGGATGTCTTGCTTCCACACTAAAAATGAGTTCTCAGGTGACTGATGAGTCCAATGCGGGACCTACAGGCTCTGTCACAGCTGGGGCAGACAGTGGTTGAAGGGGCAGGTGGGTGGGGTGCTTGGGTTGACGTGCGCTGCCTGCGCTTGGCTTCCGCTTGCTCCCGGCGAAGAGACTCGAGGTGTTCGGCACCTTCCCGGATACTTCTCCTCACTGTGCGGTCTTGGGCCGGGGATTCCCAGGTGTCGGTGGGGATGTTGCACTTTTTCAAGGAGCCTTTGAGGGTGTCCATGAAGCATTTCCTCTGCCCACCTGGGGCTCTCTTGCCGCATCGGAGCTCCGAGTAGAGCGCTTGTTTTGGGAATCTCGTATCAGGCATGCGGACGATGTGACCCGTCCATCGGAGCTGATCGAGCGTGGTCAAAGCTTCGATGCTGGGGATGTTGGCCTGAGCAAGAACACTGACGTTGGTGCGCCTATCCTGCCAATGAATTTGCAGGATCTTGCGGAGGCAGCGTTGGTGGTACCTCTCCAGTGCTTTGAGGTGCCTGCTGTACATGGTCCATGTCTCGGAAGCATGCAGGAGGGCGGGTATCACTACTGCTCTGTAGACCATGAGCTTAGTGTGTTTATGCTCCACACGAGCCTCCTCCCACCCTCCTCCTCCTAACCCCATCAGCATAGCCTTCTATTCCTTTCTCCCTTATATACTTATCTAACATTCCCCTTGAATGCATCTATGCTATTCACCTCAACCACTCCATGTTCCACATTCTCACCACTCTGAGTAAAGAAGTTCTTCCTGAATTCCCTATTGGATTTATTAGTGACTGTCTTGTATTTAAGGCCCCTCATTTTGGATTCCCCCACAAGTAAAAACATCTTCTCTACACCTACTCTATCAAACCCAAAGACCTCTATCAAGTCACCTCTCTACATTCTCTTTCTAGTGAACAGAGCCCCAGCCTGTTAAGTCTTTCCTGATGGTTACAACCTCTCAGTTCTGGTATCATCCTTGTAAATCTTTTTTGCACCTTCTCCAGTGCCTCTATATCCTTTTTTGTAATATGGAGACCAGAACCGTTCACAGTGCTCCCAAGTTGTGGTCCAACTAAGGTTCTATGTAAGTTTAACAGAACTTCTCTGCTTTTCAATTCTTTTCATCTAGCAATGAACCCCAGTGCTTTGTTTGCGGTTTTTATGACTTTGTTAACCTGGGTTGCAGAGTTTACTGCTGCTGCGTTGGGAGGGCAGTATCTCATTAATCACTGTGTGCTTCATCTCTCTGTTGCAGGATGGACGGACTCCTCTTGTGCTGGCTACGCAGTTGTGCCATCCAGCAGTCTGTAGGCTTTTACTGGAACGTGGAGCGGACATCAACTCGAGGGATAAACAAAACAAGTAATTAAGAAAAAATGTAGATTTTAAACAATAGTCTATTATGTTGAAGTTCGACTCTCAATTTAGTTAAAAGGGGGGTATTACTGTTGCTGCCAATGCTTGGCTCGGTAAGATGGGAGGTGACAACGTCATCCAGACCAGGACGGACCCTGGTTTGAGCCAAGTTAACTGATCTCCGTTGAAGGCACTATTGTTGGTCTCTGTGCCTCCTGGGTTAGTGACCAGAAAAATCTTCCTGGTTTCTTGCGTCTGACCACAGTCCAGTGACACCTGGTGGAAGTTGTGTGTGTGCAAGTGAGGACAGCATTCTGGTCAGGTGCAATTACCCCTCCTTCTCTTCACCCCCCCGGCCAACCTCCTAACTAATTGCCTACAAGCCTAGACTGCAAGTATCATGGGGCGTGCCCGAGGGTCATGGGGGAGTGGCCGAGGGTCGTGGGGGCGTGCCCGAGGGTGATTTGTGCCCATGAAGCTCTATCCCAGCAAGAACTCAACACCTTTCGAGGTGGGGAAGGGAATAATATTGATGGGCAAAGTAAGGAGCGAGAGAAACAGTCATAAAGGAAGTGTACTTTCAAAGTAAACTACCTCCCTCTCGTCGATATCCCAACATTGCTAAGATTTTTTTGTACTGTGATTGGTAGGTGGCCTTTGATCGCCTCCTTTGCAGTTTCAATTTAGAAGTTTGAGTAGAGTTTTTTGTTTATTGCACTAGTGTACAGAAATACACTTTGAATTATGCATATTGATGGCGTGCTGCACTGCCGGTTAGTGCTTATGTAGATGGAGTGCACACAGACGTATAATCTTTGCGAGCACTCCAAGCATTTTTATGCCAAGTTTGCTGATTGGAATTTCTACTCCCTGGTCATAACCTTGTGACCCAGAGGCCACTGAGCCAGACTGACACAAGCTTCCTCAGAGGATGTAAGCATTGAGCCAAGCTAAATGGCTGTTTTATTTCTTGGCTCATTGCAGCGCCTATGTAAGAGGTCCTCGGAGAATTGTGCTTGGTCCCACTGTTCTTCATCTTATTTGACCTTTGCTGATGATGGCGTGTTTAACATACTTGCACGCTCTCCGAGAGAGAAACTGTTAAATAAACAGAACTGGGTAGTCGGTATACAAGTCATATATTCTCGTCGGCACTTGGATAAGTCACTGACTGTTGAGACAGGAGAATATTGTGATGGGAAAAATGTTGGGCATGCCATGACCTTTTCATCCAGCACTAGTTCAAAGCTTGTTAGAACTTGGAAAGTTGTAGCTTCTCTCGTGGGGTCCTGTTTTAACCCGCCGTCTCCCATTTCAGGACGGCTTTGATGCTAGGGTGCGAGAATGGTTGCAAGGATGCAGTGGACGTCCTCCTGAATCGTGGCGCTGATGTTGCTTTGATGGACGAGCACGGTCACAAGTGTTTGCACTATGCGCAACTCTCCAAAAACCCAGAGTTGTTGGCTTTGGCCAGAGCGGCAATGGAGAAGAAGGTTAAAGGTGAGATCATTGATGCGCACGGAGACTCCATATGAAGTGCAGGTGGCATTTATTTTAGGACTTCATTCAGTTTATGTTACGGGAATAACTGCTGTGATGCGAATTGGCGGAGAGCCTGCTATTTATTTTTCTCTTCCTCCATCATCACCCCCTTCTCCCTCCACTTCCCCCCCCCCCCCCCCCCCTGCCAAAAACCCTTTTTGAAGTATGAATGTATGATGGAACTGGGTGCAGATGGATACAGAATTTTAAAATGTACTGTAGTAAAGTAACTTCAAAAATTTGCTTTTATAATACAAGAGCTGAAAACTGAATTAACTTTTGGTTCTCACACTGATGCATTTCCAGTGGTAGTTTCTCAAGATATGAAGAAAGTTTTTTTTAAATACAGTGAATGTTTGTTAGAAATTGGAACAGTGTAGAGCTGCCTTTGTCCTCCAATTGTTTTATTTTTGTGACTACTGATTGAGAAGATGGCTGGTTTGAAAGTGCTCGGGTGCTGTGTGGAGTATTCTAGTTTTGGCTGCAGGATCAGAGCTACATGGAGTGGCTGCGGCGAATAGCCTAGATGTTTTTAAGGGGAAGCTAGATCAGCACATGAGTGAGAAAGGAATAGAAGGATATGCTGATAGGATAAGATGAAGAGGGGTGGGAGGAGGCTCGTGTGGAGCATAAACACCGGCACGGACCAGTTGGGCCGAACGGCCTGTTTCTGGGCCGAACGGCCTGTTTCTGGGCCGAACGGCCTGTTTCTGTGCCGTACATTCTGTGTAATTATGTATAAAAGGCCCAGCAACATTTAGGGCCAAGAATAGAGTATTGCACCATTTGGATACAGAGTGGGAGTTGGTTGACCCAAATTTCAGATGTGTACACCCTCCTTGGGCAAGCATGTAACACTCACTCGTACACACGCCAGACTAATGTGAAACTCTCTTTGTGTGTGCGTGTGTTTTTCAAACTTGTTGGCTTTTAGTTAAGTTCTGTAATCTAGATAAATTCATGATTGGGTGACTGCTTTGCGGAACACCTCCATTCAGTCTGTAAGGGTGAGCTTCCGGTTGCTTGTCACTTTTTAATTCACCGCTTCACTCCCACTCTGACCTCTCTGTCCTCGGCCTCTTACACTGTTCCAATGAAGCTCAACGTAAGCTCGAGGAACAGCACCTTATCTTTCGATTAGGCACTTTACAGCCTTCTGGATCCAACATTGAGTTGAACAATTTCAGACTATAACCCCTGCCCCTATTTTTTCACGTGGCAGCTGTTGATTATTCTGGCATCCCCATTTGCAACATTCAATCTCTCCTGCCTTCAGTCCTAGCACAGACCTTCCCTTTTGTTCTTTCCTCCCCTTTCCCTGCCCCTGCACTTGCTTAAAAACCTGTTACACCTCTAACTTTTTCCAGTTCTGACGAAGGGTCACAGACCTGAAACGTTAACTCTTTCTCTCTCTAGGGATGCTGCCTGACCTGCTGAGTATTTCCAGCATTTTCTGTTGTTGTTTCAGATTTCCAGCCTCCTCAGTATTCTGCTATTGTAAATTCAGGATGTGTCTGGGTGGGTTGATTGCACATATAAGGAAGGGTTTCACAATAGAAAGGGATACATGTGCAACATCTGATTGCAGTCTATATTTGGGATTAAGTATCCTATTCTCCTTCCCTCTGCTGAAGGCGATAAAGCAATGCACTTTATTGAAGCAACATTTATTGATATTTGATCTCATTGGTGGTTGCATAATCTGTTATGGGTCGAATAGAACAGCACATTAGGGGGCCATTCGGCTCATCAATGGATAGAAACATAGAAGATAGGAGCAGGAGGCGGCCATTCGGCCCCTCGAGCCTGCTCCGCCATTCAATGAGATCATGGCTGATCATCCAAATCCAGTACCCTGTTCCTGCCTTCTCTCCATATCCCTTGATCCCTTTAGCCTTAAGAAATATATCCAACTCCTTCTTGAATATATTTAATGAATTGGCCTCAACTGCCTTCTGTGGTAGAGAATTCCACAGCTTCACCACTCTCTGGGTGAGGAAATTCCTCCATCTCTGTCCTAAATGGCTTTCCCCTTACCCTTAGACTGTGACTCCTGGTTCTGGACTCCCCGACCATCGGGAACATCCTTCCAGCATCTAGTCCTGTTAGAATTTTATAAGTTTCGATGAGATCCCCTCTCATTCTTCTAAACTCCAGCGAGTACAAGCCCAATCGACCCAATCTCTCCTCATATGTCATTCCTGCCATCCCAGGTATCAGCCTGGTGAATCTTCGCTGCACTCCTTCCATGGCAATAGATTTCCTATTGCTGGAGGTACACTGTAGGCTAGTCAGATACTGTAAAGTGAAAGGGCGGGTTATGCCATTTTGAGTGTGTCCTCTACAGAACCCTGATGGTGGTTTGCACACGTGAATTGCCTTTTTTTTATTACAGATGTTGACCTCCTTTGTATTTCCAGCATTTTTTTTGTTTTTATTTCCGATTCACAGCGTCTATAATTCCCTCTAATTTCTCTCTTTTCCTTGCCCCCCTCAATTTCACATTGCTGCCTCAGACATTGCTCAGTAAAACTCCTAGCAGGAAATCCCGTGATTTTGCTCTGTAAATTGATCAATCAGCATTCAGAAGATTAGGCTTTGCAGAGGTTCTTAGTCTGACTGTGCGTGATTAGGGTGTGCTGAGTCACACAGCTTTTTCATTTTGCACAGAAGGTCTGAAGAAAAATAAGATGCCTCATGGGGTGTTCTGACAATCATACAAGTGTGTCTGACTGAATACTGCAGCATTATTGAAGTTCTGAAGGATAATAGACATTGATGACATTTTCTGTGGCAAGGGGATGGCTCATCTGTGTTCTGCGAATGCAAAGATGCATCACTTGTGGATCGTGGACGATTTATAGCTGTATAGTGGGAGTTGTCAAGTTAGATTAATGTCCTGGAGTTATTGCTCAAGTACTTTCAGGGGACTAAGAAATATCACACAACTTTATTTTGGGATTGTTGCATGCGGTTGGAGATCGAGTAAGCTGGGTTCATTACATGAGAGTCTCTCTTACCTCTCAGGCTCTGCAGTGCAAGTTTGAAGCCCTGTTTTAGAAATTTATTGGGAGTGCCAGTGAAACGTTTTACACTTCATTTTTTAATGTTTGATTTTGATGTCAGGAGTGGCTCCATGCTCTCCACATTAAAATTTGACTTGGTGTGCAGAACCCTGTATAAACATCAAAGTACACCTCTGAGTTATACAGCACAGAAAGAGGCCCTTCGGCCCATCATGTCCGCGCCGGCCATCAAGCCCTGTCTAGTCTGATCCCATTTTCCAGCACTTGTTCTGTAGCCTTGTATGCTATGGCATTTCAAGTGCTCATCTAAATGCTTCTTGAATGTTGTGAGGGTTCCTGCCTCTACCACACTTTCAGGCAGTGAGTTCCAGATTCCAACCACCCTCTGGGTGAAAAAGTTTTTCCTCAAATCCCCTCTAAACCTCCTGCCCCTTACCTTGAAACTATGCCCCCTGGTTATTAACCCCTCTACTAAGGGGAAAAGTTCCTTTCTATCTACCCTATCTATGCTCCTCATAATTTTGTACACCTCACAGGTCCCCCCTCAGCCTCTCTCTCATTCCTCCTTTTAAGGTGCTCCTTAAAACCTACCTCTGACCAAGCTTTTGTTCACCTGTCCCTTCTGTGGCGCGGTGTCAAATTTTGTTTGATTTACGCTCCTGTGAAGCGCCCTGGGACGTTAAAGGCGCTATGTAAATGCAAGTTGCTGCTGCTGTTATTGGCCAGAGCGTGTTGCGGAGTTGGCAGTGTAGTTGGAGGCTGGTGGATTGCTGGTCTGCGACGGGTGCCTTGCACCTGAACACCAGCTTTCTTAGTGTTTGCTTCTCTACGTTGCGCAAGTTTTAAATTAACTCGTAGACAAAAATCCAGCTTCATTATCAGAGAGAAAAAGAAAATACTGCGGATGCTGGAAATCTGAAATAAAAACAGAAAATGCTGGAGAAACTCAGCAGGTCAGGCAGCATCTGTGAAGAGAGAAACAGAGTCAATGTTTCGGGTCGATGACCTTTCGTCAGAACTGGATAAAAGCAGGAAATGGAACAGATTTTTAAGCAAGTGTAGGGTCCCATTAAGAGAGTGTCTCTTTCGAGTCTTTACGTGGCTTGTCCAGCGAGTGCACACCAGCCATGGGAGGGCTGGGTACTCTGGTGTTGGGGAGGGCTGGGTTTATCTATGATTAATAGGACAGATACAGTTGCTTAAAAATCTGTTCCATTTCCTGCTTTTTTTCCAGTTCTGGCGAAAGGTCATCGACCTGAAGCGTTATCTCTGTTTCACTCTTCACAGATGCTGCCTGACCTGCTGAATATCTCCAGCATTTTCTGTTTTTATTTCATTATCAGAGATGCTGCCAGTTGTGCCCAGCTCTAAGGTGGCTGAACACGCTGGGGCTTTGATGGTGGATGGGGAGAAACCGTTTCCGCTGGCAGGAGGGGCGGTAACCAGAGGACACAAAGCGAAGATCATTGGCAAAAACTCAAAGGAAGGAAATGAGATTTATTTTTTACGCAGCGAGTTGTTGTGATCTGGAACGCGCTGCCTGAAAGGGCGGTGGAAGAAGATTCAACAGTAACTTTCAAAAGGGAATTAGATACTTGAAGAAAAGGCAAAATTTGCAGGGCTCTGGGGAAAGGGCAAGGTAATTGGCCGGCTCTTTCAAAGAGCCAGCACAGGCATGATGGGCAGAATGGCCTCCTGTGCCGTATCATTCTGTGCCTTGTCGATCCTTCCCTAGTTTGCCATGGAGATGAGCAGTAATCACATACACGCATTGGCGTTGAGTTGAAATGTCACCCTGTCAAATGGCTCCAATAGGGAGATGAGCCTAACGATATAAAACTCTGGTTTATCCATTCGTAATAAGAAGAGACCGTAAAAGCGGGAACATTTTCCACTGCATAATTAATAGTGTGTTTTATTTGGTGAAATGGGCCGTAATTGCTTGAGAAAAGCAGTTGTTTATGATTTGAGATACCTGATGTCTTGGGACTATCAACAGTCTGTACACTCTTCTGCATCATCTGAATGGCCTGTTAAAATGAAGACTGGGATGTTGTGTGCACTACCTAATGCAGATAACCATCAAATAAAACCGCAAGTGCAGAAATCTGAAATAAAATCATCATCATCATCTTCTCTTAGGCAGCTTGAAATATGTAGCGGGTTCCCTCAGCACCTCGGACGAGAGAGAAGGTAGATTAATGATTTTGGTTATAGACCCTTAAATTGCCAACTAGACTTCAGAGGGTATTCTGCAATCCTGAGCTCCAAGCAGGAACCCACATTCAAGTGTTAGGCATGGCTTAGTGGGTAGCACTCCCTCATCTGAGTCAGAAGGCTGTGGTATCAGCCCTCACTCCAGAGACTTGAGCACAAAATCTAGGCTGGCACTCCAGTGCTGCACTGTCAGAGGTGCCATTTTCCGGATGAGGCGTTAAACTGAGGCCCCGTCTGCGCTCTCAGGTGGACGTAAAAGATCCCATGGCACTATTTCGAAGAAGAGCAGGGGGAGTTCTCAGTGTCCTGGGGCCAATATTTATCCCTCAAACACCATCACTAAAACAGATGATCTGGTCATTATCACATTGCTGTATGTGGGAGCTTGCTGTGTGCAAATTGGCTGTCATGTTTCCTACATTACAACAGTGACTACGCTCAAAGTATTTCATTGGCTGTAAAGCACTTTGGGATGTCTGGTGGTCGAGAAAGGCGCTATATAAATGCAAGCCTTTTTATATAATGAAAGACTGAACAGGCTGGGGCTCTTTTCTCTAGAAAAGAGAAGGCTGAGGGTTGACTTGATAGAACGGGTATGATAGGGTAAACTTAGGGAAGGTGTTTCCACTTGTGAGGGTGTCCAAAACTGGAGATCATAAATATTAGATGATCACTAATAAATCCAATATGGAATTCAGGAGAAACTTCTTTCCCCAGAGAGTGGTGAGAATGTGGAACTCGCTACCACAGGGAGTGGTTGAGGCGAATAGTATCGATGTATTTAAGGGGAAGCTAGGGAGGGAGAAAGGAATAGAAGGATATGCTGATGGGGTGAAATGAAGAGGGGTGGGAGGAGGCTCGTGTGGAGCATGAACACCGGCACGGACCAGTTGGACCGAATGGCCGGTGTCTGTGCTGTGAATTTGGTGTAATTCTATGTAGAATGGTGGAATGTATCTCAATAAAAATAAAGTTCCTCCCTGGCCTCCTCCTCATTTACAAATGTGTGTGGGTGGCTGCAATATAGAAGGCTATAATTAACGTGCCCTGTCTCTTAAGCAGATCTGTGCTACTCCTAAGTAACTGCTGAATGAATGTTAAGTGGGGAATTTTTTTGTTGTTGAACTTTCTACTCAAAACACGACAATTTTAATTAAAGGAAAAAAATTTTGTTCATATTCTCTGTGCTTGTTGAACGAATCTGTGTTTTATTCCATTCCTGTTGCTACATGAACTCTTTCATTCTGTAATTAGAAATAATTTCACTCCAGACAAATTGAGGCACTTTCTGGGTTTTTTTTCCCCCGGAACATGCTTTGATTTTCGTTATTTAATTTGCTACTTTATGGTGACCTGCCTATTACCAAGTTTTTAAACTTGCCGTCTCGGAATTGGGTTTTATTTTGAATCTGGATTAGTTTGACTTGGAATTTTCTGGTTATATTCACATTACCGCAGGGCCTAAAAGCAATGCTGAAAACGTGCCAGTTGGTATAATGCCATCATTGCAAATCTCTACATGTTCGTATAACCTTCAATTTGTTATGAAACCTCGCTTCCTCAGACATACAATTTAAGCTGATTCTTGTGCGGTTTTCATTCTAATATGCACGATTTCCAAAAGGTCATGGTTTAGTTTCCCTCAGTTATACAAGAAAGAAAGAAACGTGCACTTTCCAGTTGGGAGTTACTGGATAGTGATGAGAAAACCAGGAACCCTTGTCCACGGCTAATCAAGACAGAAAATGGTGGAACCATATTTAGATTTCTTAGCACCTGGAAGATGGATAGATCTTGCTCACAAGTGAGCTGAGCTCCATTCCCAACAATTCCCTTTGTGTTTTTTTTTGCTTGTCCTCATTGGGCAACAACAACTGATCCACATTTACTTTGATTTGCGGAGAACTCCTCCAGCCCTACAACCCTCCGCGATCTCCGTGCTGCTCCACTTCTGGCCTCTTGCGCATGCCCCGATTTTCATCGCTCCACCATTGGCGGCCGTGCCGTAAGTGACCCAGGGCCTAAACGCTGGAATTCCCTCCCTAAATCTCTCTGCAACTCCTCCTTTTAAGATGCTCCTTAAAACCTAGCTCTTTGACCAAGCTTTTGGTCACCTGCCCTAATCTCTCCTTCTGTGGCTCGGTGTCAAATTTTGTCTGATAATCACTCCTGTGAAGCACCTTGGGACGTTTTACTATGTTAATGGTGCGATTTAAATGCAAGTTGTTGTTGAAATACCAGTGAAGTTGGTGACATTTACAAAGCTGTTTCATCTGAATATTTTTAACCTATCTGAGAGATATCTGATGGGGAAAAACTTGGCGGTCACCAACTTCACTGGTATTTCAACAACAACTTGCATTTAAATCGCACCATTAACATAGTAAAACGTCCCAACTTGGCGGTCCCTTTGGTGTAAATCCACTCTGCGAAGTTTAAGGAACCATTAAAAATCACTTACTGGGGCCTCATCTGGCCAGGATCCTGGGTTCAAGACCATGCCAGCCTTCTCTAGGCTTACCAACCCTCCAGGATTGCCGCTGGACTCTCCAGGAATTAAAGTTTAATCGCTGCTAAAAATCGCAGGGCTATTTATATAAAAAAAAAAAAAAAATTCTATTAAATTGTGCGTTCATTAAATTTCCTTTGACCACTTTCGTTGATTAGTTATAAAAATATTGGAGCTGGGGGGTTGGATAAAAATGTCTGAGTGGGCGGGGCAGTTGGAGGGAGGAGGTCATGTGATGAAACCTCCTGGAATATGCCCAATCAGAGTTGGCGACTCGAGCGCGTGGTTAATAAGTTGCGCGCGTCCAGATGACGCCATCAGGGTCCGGCTTTGCCATTTGAAATTAGGCCCCCGCTCCTCTGGTGTGGGCAACGTTCCTGTGCCTGAATTTAGGCAATTAAACCGTTCCTGCAAAATTGACCCTTTAGTGTTTTGAGGACGAGGAAGTACATCGAATATACGGCACAGAAACGGGCCATTCGGCCCAACCAGTCCATGCCAGCGTTTTATGCTCCACACGATCCTCCTCCCATCCTTCCTCATTTAATGCTATCGCCAGAACCACCTATTCCCTTCTCCCTCATATGCGTATCTAGTTTCCATTACAGTAGTGACTGCACTTCAAAAAAAAAAAAAAAAAAGTAACTTCATTGGCTGGAAAGCACTTTGGGACGTCCGGTGGTAGTGAAAGGCGCTATAGAAATGCAAGTCTGTCTTTCTTTCCTCTCAACCACTCCCTGTGGCAGTGAGCTCCACATTCTTACCACTCTCTGGGTGAAGAAGTTTCTTCTGAATTCCCTATTTGATTTCTTGATGACTGACTGACTATCTTATATTGATGGCCTCTAGTTTTGCTCTACCCCACAAGTGGAAACATTGTCTACTCTGTCAAAAGCTTTCTTAATTTTAAACACCTCTATTAGGTCACCCCTCAGCCTTCTCTTTGGCCCAGCCTGATCATCCTTTCCTGATAGGTATAACTTCGTATTTCTGGTATCATCCTTGTAAATCTTCTCTGCACCCTCTCCAGTGCCTCTATATCCTTTTTATAGTATGGTGACCAAAACTGTTCACAGTACTCCACAGTAAACCAAAGTTTGATGCAAGCTTAACATTACTTCTCTACTTTTCAATTCTATCCCTCTAGCAATAAACCCTAGTGCTTGGTTTGCTTTTGTTACGGCCTTGCTAACCCGTGTCGCTACTTTTAATGATGTGTATTTGCACTCCCAGATCCCTTTGCTCTTCTACCCCATTTAGATTCTTATTTTTTGAGTAATATATGACCTCCTTATTTTTCTTAACAAAATGTAATGCACTAATGTTGAAATTCATTTGCTAATTGCACTTGCTCATTCTGTAATTTTATTAATCACAGAAATCACAGAAACCCCACAGTGCAGATAGAGGCCATTTCGGCCCATCGAGCCTGCACCGACACATATCCCACCCGATCCCCGTAACTCCTACACCAACACATATCCCACCCTATCCCCGTAACCCCACATATTTAATCCCCCTAACACTAAGGGTCAATTTATCATAGCCAATCAACCTAACCTGCACATCTTTGGACTGTGGGAGGAAACCGGAGCACCCGGAGGAAACCCACGCAAACACGGGGAGAATGTGCAAACTCCACACAGACAGCTGCCCGAGGCCGGATTCGAACCCGGGTCCCTGGCGCTGTGAGGCAACAGTGCTAACCACAATGCCACCGTGCTGCCCAATGTCATCTTGTAATTTGTTGCAGTCTTCCTCAGTGTTGACTATCTCTCTTTCTCCCCCCCCCCCCCCCCCCCCCCACCAAATTTGGCGGTGTCCACAAATTTAGAAATTTTTGTTTTTGATTCCAAAGCCTAAATCTTTAATATGATGTGGGAACAACAGTGGTCCCAGCACTGATCCTTGTGGGACCCCACCTTCTGCCACTCTGAATGGCTACCCTTTACCCCTGCTCTCTGCTTTCTGTCTTTCAGCCAGCCAGCTATCCATTCTGCTACTCACCCCCTGACTCCGCATGCTCTGACCTTATTCATTAATTGAAAGAAACAATTGAATAAAATCTGCGGCGTTCGATGTTTCTGGAGAGCTTTACACATAACTCTTTAGTGCCACCTCCTGATTTCAGGCTAGATTACCACAGCTTTACTACAGAATGCAGCAGGACGGACAGCTATACAGTATGTTAAGTGCATGTCTATAATTAACGTCAGATTTCCTGGTGAACTAGCAATTCGTTCCAGGTTTGAACTAATTATGCCACAATTAATGTTTAACTGTGTCGGGATTACACTGACAGATGCTGCTAGCATAGAAATAAAAAAGAACTTGAATTTATATAATAAGACCTCATCACATCTCGGTGTGCTGAAATGCTTTACAATCAATAGATTGCTTTTTGGAGTGAAGTAACTGATCTATAAAGAAAGAACTTGCATTTATATAGCACCTTTCATAAACTCAGGATGTCCTGAAGTGCTTTACAACCAGTTAAGTACTTTTTGAAGTCTAGTCTTGTAGGGAAACGTGACAACCAATGAGCGCACAGCAAGGTCCCACAAACAGCAATGTAATAATGACCAGATAATCTGTTTATTTTAGTGATATTGGCAGAAGGTTATATATTAGCCAGGGACACCGGGGAGAACTCCCCCTGCTCCTCTTCGAAATAGTGCCATGGGATGTTTTGCATCCACCCGAGAGAGCAGATGGGGCTTTGGTTTAACGTCTCGTCCAAAAAACAGCTCCTCGGACAGTGCAGCATTCCCTTAGTACTGCACTGGGAGTGTCGGACTAGATGGGACCCTGAAGGGTGCCTCAGTTGTGTCAATGAAATGCTGGAGCTGAAATACTGCAACCTCAAGGCCAGCCTAAGACGCTCAATTGCACGCAAGAATGTTTGAAATCAATCAAAAGTCCCTTCGCCATCAATCTTAAAGTCACTGGCTGCCGTCCCTTTAAAACGCTTCTTGATCTAAAGTTCAGGGCCGCAACACCGATCTCCCAATTTACATGGGTGTCCTTCTAATGAGATGTTCAGCCTGTGTCCTGGCAGGAAACTGATGTCGGAAAGGGGCTTTCTCCTCCATCTGATTTAATTGCCCACTTGTTGCAGGTCGGTGCTTTCTCTACTGCCCGTTTGGCCGTTGGAAGTGTGCTTTTTGCACCCGTTCACCCCTCACCCCCTGTGCTCGCTGGCCTACATTGGCTACCAGTCTGGCAATGCCTCGATTTTAACATTCTCATCCTTGTTTTCAAATCCCTGCATGGCCTCGCTCCCTCCTTATCTCTAACCTCCTCCAGCCCCACAGCACTCAGATATCCACGCTCCTCCAACTCTGGCCTCTTGCGCAGCCCCGATTTTCATCGCTCCACCATTGGCGGCCGTGCCTTCAGCTGCCTGGGCCCCGAGCTCTGGAATTCCCTCCCTAAACCCTCTCTGCGCCTCTCTCCTCCTTTAAGACTCTCCTTAAAACCTACCTCTTTGACCAAAGTGTTTGCTCACTTGTCCTAATATCTCCTGATGTGGCTCGGTGTCAAATTTTGTTTGATAATCGCTCCTGTTAAGCACCTTGGGACGTTTTACTAGGTTACAAGTTGCTGCATAAATACAAGCTGTTGTTACTAACAACTACCTTTTAAGCAACGGCTTTTAAATACTTAAATTTGAGAGTGACTAACAATTTGACGTTTTTTTATAATTTGTTTTTCATTTTTCATGCAAATTGAACTTTCCAGCGAAGTGTATAAAAGGAAATGTTTTCTCTTTATTTGTAATTCTGTACAAGCTTCAGAATTGATTATGGTTGCTGTTCGTCATTTTTTAAATTGTTATTCATTGCTTTAAATAATGCACGATGCACTAAATTTACTTCATAGCAAATGTTCCTCACTCCCTCCCCCTCCGGTGTGTGCATGAATACTTAACAGTCCTATGCAAATTGTTCCATTCATCATTCTATGTCATCCAGACTAATGAATGATTAAAGATGATCACTGGGCCTTAAACTCAACAGAAGCTGGCTGCGATCAAGGAGGGCAGAAGCAAAATACTGCAGCTGCTGAAAGACCGACTTGTATTTCTACAGCGCCTTTCACGACCGCCGGACGCCCCAAAGCACTTTAAAGCCACTGATATACTTTTTGAAGTGTGGTCACTATTGTAATGTAGGAAACGCGGCAGCCAATTTGCGCGCAGCAAGCTCTCAAACAGCAATGTGATAATCACCAGATAATCTTTTTTTTAAATGATGTTGGTTGAGGGATAAACATTGGCCCCAGGACACCGGGGGATAACTGCCCTGCTCCTTCTGGAAATTGGAAATAAAAACACACAATGCTGGAAACACTCAGCAGGTCAGGCAATATATGTAGAGGGAGAAGCTGAGTTAACGTTTCAGGCTGATCACCTTTTACCTCTATTTCTCTCTCCATACATGCTACCTGACGTGCCGAGTGTTTCCAGCTTTTTGTACAAGTGAGTGAGTATTGGCATGCAAATTTCTGCTCCAGCATGAGAGATGAGGGGGAACCAGTGGATGTGGTGTATTTAGATTTTCAGAAGGCATTCGATAAGGTGCCACACAAGAGGTTCTTAAACAAATTAGGGCTCATGGGATTGGGGGTAATATACTAGCATGGACTGAGGATTGGTTAACGGACAGAAAACTAGAGTAGGAATAAACGGGTCATTTTCGGGTTGGCAGGCTGTAACTAGTGGGGTATCGCAAGGATCAGTGCTTGGGCCTCAGCTATTCACAATCTACATCAATGGTTTGGATGAGGGGACCAAATGTAATATATCCAAATTTGTTGTTGATATAAAGCTGGGTGGGAATGTAAGTTGTGAGGAGGATGCAAAGAGGCTTCAAGGGGATTTAGACAGGCTAAGTGAGTAGGCAAGAACATGGCAAATGGAATATAATGTGGAGAAATGTGAAGTTATCCACTTTGGTAGGAAAAGTAGAAAAGCAGAGTTTTTTTAAATGGTGAGAGATTGGGAAATATTGGTGTTCAGAGGGACCTGGGTGTCCTTGTACACGAATCACTGAAAGTTAACATGCAGGGACAGCAAGCAATTAGGAAAGCAAATGGTATGTTGGCCTTTATTACAAGAGGATTTGAGTATAAGAGTAAAGATGTCTTACTGCAATTATATAGGGCCCTGGTGAGACCACGCCTGGAGTATTGTGTATAGTTTTGGACTCCTTACCTAAGGAAGGATATACTTGCCATAGAGGGAGTGCAACGAAGGTTCACCAGACTGAATCCTGGGATGGGGGGATTGCCCTATGAGGAGAGATTGAGTAGACTAGGTCTATATTTGCTAAAGTTTAGAAAAATGAGAGGTGATCTCATTGAAATATACAAAATTCTTACAGGGCTTGACAGGGTAGATGCAGGGAGGATGTTTCCCCTGGCTGGGGAATCTAGAACCAGGGGTCACAGTCTCAGAATAAGGGGTCGGCCATTTAGGACTGAGATGCGGAGAAATTTCTTCACTCAGAGGGTGGTGAATCTTTGGAATTCTCTGCCCCAGAGGGCTGTGGAGGCTCAGTCGTTGAGTATATTAAAGATAGAGATCGATAGATTTTTGAATATTAAGTGAATCAAGGATGTGGGGATAGTGCAGGAAAGTGGAGTTGAGGTTGAAGATCAGCCATGATCTTATTGAATGGCAGAGCAGGCTCGAGGGGGGCCGAATGGCTGACTCCTGCTCCTATTTCTTATGTTAATTTGCTGCAAATGATGTTGGTTGTAAGTTTGAATATGTGTTGGGGCTGCAACCAATGTTCCCTTTAATTTTTTTTTTTGTGTGTGCGCGCGGCCCATTCAAATTTTCCGCGCATGCGCGGTTTTGCCGTTCAAAAGCCGGTGAGCAGCCTGCGCCGGACCTTCAGGCAACCGCGCGGCTTAAAGGGAACATGGCTGCAACACAGTTAAAAAGGCAGATGTCATAAACCATGTGATGACATGTAGATGCTCTGAGTGTTGCACTTTTGACTATATATATACATAATATACAAATTGCATGAAAAGTTATGTCTTTTTAAATGTTGAATTCTGGTACAGTCCCCACCACTTACACCGTCCCCACTTATGAACAAGCCACCTGTAGTTGGGCAAATGGCACTCACAGTATGTCAATCACACAGGTGCTGCATGAACCGTATTTAGCCCGCCGACTATTTTGTGCAGCTCCGTACCGGCGTTCCGCGTGAGCTGTGCTTTGTTCTGCGCGGCCTGTTTCTTTTAATGCGCGGTCCCTTTAAATTTCTGCACATGCACCTGAGTTTACAGTGTAACAGCCAGTGAGCGGCCTTGCGCGGGACTGTTGAGATTGCCGCGCACCTTAGCGGGAACATTGCTCAGTACTCGCCGAATTGAGAGCTCCGCTCATTCCGGGCAGTGTCAGCTCTTCGGGCAGCCTCGGTCAGCTGTTCGCTTGGTTGATGACTGCGGGAGGTAGTCTGAATGTTGGGGGTAGCTTCAGTCAGCTGTTTGCACTGTTAACAACGGGTGTTATTTAATTGCTGCAACCTATTGTGGTTTTACCGTCTATTGCGGGCAAATCGCGTTAGCACGAACACGCCCGCTGTACACGGTGGGGACTGTAACTTAACTTGTTTTGGGCTTGACCCTTTTCTTCGAAACTCCGAGGAAGGTCGTGATCCCCAAGCATCGACAGTCTGTTGTCTCCACCGATGCAGGCTGGCCTTTCTGCGTTTTTCCAGCTTTTTTCTGTTTCAGATTTCCGTCCCTTCGGCTTTTTAAGTGATTATTTCATTTGCTCGAATCGGCAATTCTGTAAACTCCTCTCCCCAATGGGTAGGATCACTGAGCCAGACAAGGCCATTCGGCCCATCGTGCCTGTGCCGGCTCTTTGAAAGAACTCTCCAATTGGTCCCACCTCCCCGCCCTGCTCTTTCCCCGTAGCCCTGCAAATTTTTCCCCTTCAAGTGATTTATTCAATTCCATTTTGCAAGTTACTGTTGAATCTGCTTCCACCGCCCTTTCAGGCAGCGCGTTCCAGATCACAACAACTCGCTGCGGAAACATTGTTTCCCTCTGGTGCTTTTCTGTGTCAGTGTAACTCCGCAGGCGTGGTGGAAAGGCGAGATTTTTGTTTTCAAATCTTTTATCGACTTACTTTTGAGCTGACAAAATATTTCAGATGAAACTAAATCTATAGACAGCCAAGAGTAAGAAATTGCTGCGGGCACGGGAGTCTGATCAGGCGGGTACTCTCTCTGATCCCAGTTCTCTTGCATTCTTCTCCGCCCCCCCCCCCCCCCCCCCAACTGCTGCTCTGCCCCTCGCTACCTTTCACACCTCCTTTCTCCTTGCATTCTATCTCCTTTCAAATCTTTTATGGGCTCAAGAATAACTGGAACAAAAGATTGCAAAGGTAACTGTGTGTAATGTGTTCAGGATATTGCTTTTAATATTTTACCTCTTCTTTTCCCCCCCCTTAGTGAGAGAATCTAGTATGAAATTACAACAAGTGTCTCAGGTAAGACTTTATTTAAAAAAAAAAAAATCCTCATTTTTTTTTTGTTTCGCTGACTTAATTCTGCCTATTTTGATGTGATGTATCCTCCCTCTCAGCGGTATGCCTCATTGTTCCGTCATTCAGTGTTCTGGTGCAATAATGCACAACACTACCAGGTCACCCTCGATCTTTTACCGTTGAACTTTCCGATCCTCTGGCCCTGACCTTTTGTGCATCCCCGCCCCTGCTCCCTCCCCACCCCCCCCCCCACCCATTTCCATTTCCCTCCCCTCCACCACCCACCCCACCCATTCTGTTTCTCCCTTCCCCTTTCCATTGACCCCCCCCCCCCCCCCCCAATACAAATTGTTGGTGGGACTAAAATTTTTTTTTTTTATTTGTTTATGGGATCTGGGCATCGCTGGCGAGACCAGCATTTATTGCCCATCCCTAATTGCCCTTGAGAAGGTGGTGGTGAGCCGCCGCTTTGAACCCCTGCAGTCTGTGTGATGAAGGTGGAAAGGCTTTGGGGAGTCAGGTGGTGAGATACATGCCGCAGAATACCCAGCCTCTGACCTGCTCTTGTTGTCACAGTATTTATGTGGCTGGTCCAGTTAAGTTTCTGGTCAATGGTTGCATCCAACATGATGTTGGGGGATTCGGCGATGGTAATGCCATTGAATGTCAAGGGGCGGTGGCTAGACTCTCGCTTGTTGGAGATAGTCATTGCCTGGCACTTGTGTGGCAGGTAACATTCACACCACACATCAGCCCAAGCCTGAATGTTGTTCAGGTCTTGCTGCATGTGGGCATGGACTGCTTCATTATCTGAGGAGTTGTGAATGGAACTGAACACTCCATGAATAAGGAGGTTGATGAGTTGCACCAAGATGCCTTCTTGCACCTACTTGTGGCTGGTTGCCGAGTAGCCAGAGTGACCACCGGCCTGATGATTCAGTAAGGTGCTCGAGGAACTCCTTTTAAAAGCAGCTCCCTCCTCCAGTTCAATAACTAGGATGATAACAACTTGAATCAGATATTTAGCTGTTTTAGGAGGTTACTTTTTGTGTTAATGCATTTCTTCGCCTCAAAATATGTAGTTATTTCTGAAATGAGCAGTTTTTGAGGGCAGTTCTTCTATAGATGTGATTTGCTCGTAAGTAGAAATTGACTCTTGAAAATTGTGGGTTTTTTCTTTCTTGATGGCCTGGTTGGAGTGTCTCGTCTCTCCATATTTCCAGCTGCCCCAACACTTTCATCTTATTGCTTTCCACACTCGCTGTCACAATGTTTTGAGTGTTAAGTTACTGAAATCATGGCAGGGAAAAGAGAATGGAATGATGAGAAATACAAAGCAATCTGTGGGGGGAAAAAAAAGGCAAGAATGAATAGGTATCTTGGTGCAGTGCTTGGGGTGCGAGTGTTTTACTGTGATTCTCCCACAAGGGCGTTGCCTGGTTCTTGGGACTGAGCGCACAAGGGAGGCTGACGAGTTGCACCTACTAGTGACTGGTTACCGAGTAGCCAGAGTGCGCACTGGCCTGATGATTCAGTAAGGTGCTCGAGGAACTAAAGCAGACAAATAACACAGGAAATGAAGAGTGTTTAATGGAGTGACAAAACAAGGGTAAAGAACAATGAGGGGAAACTCGCCTTAGTTGGGATCAGTGACTGAGACGGTTTCATCTCTAAGACTAAGCACTAGAAACTTGTTTGGCATGTGATTAGAAAATCCTGGGGGTGAAATTGGGTGCCTTTGCCCCTCCAGCCTGGGCGTTAATGGGGCACAAATGGCTTTGCGACCCGGTGTGGTGCTGACATCAAGTGGGAGTTTTGTGGCGGCGCTATGGCATTGCGCCCCGATCTCCTCCTCCCAAAGATCCTGACGTCATCACCGTGCGCAGCGCCCCGGATCCGAAATTGACTTCCGCCCCTTGCAGCAGCGCCGGTCGAAAACACCAAGAGCTGCAGGAGGCGTGCCATCGGGCGGCCGGCCGCCTCGGGGGCGACGATTGATTTAAAGGCGAGGTGGCCGAGGTAAGTGGGGGGGGGGCATAAAAAAATCCTTACCCTTTCCTGTTCTAGTTTTTTTCCGAGGGTTCCTGCCCGCGATCGATCCGCCCGGCGCCCTGCTTGAATGCGCTACTGAAGTCTCTGCCCCGCTGTCCGACGTTAGCGCCCTAAGAGGGAAGTGGAGCACTTGATTCAGCACGCCACTTCCCTCTTGGGGCGCTAAAACTCAGTTACACGGTTGCCGGCACTAAAGTTAGCATCCAGGCGATGTTAGCGCCCCAAAATGGTCGATACCGAATTCCCCCCCCCCCCCCCCCCGTATTTAAACAGGATGACTTCATTTTTGTTCCCTTAAATATGAAGTTTTATAAATAATTTTTTTTTATACAGGCTGCTGAAATGTCACACAAAGTAGATCAAAGGCATTTTCACGCTGAAACAAGTCTAGCCCAGAGTCAGAAGGAACAACACATTATAAAGGTATGATTATAATGTGTTCTCTAAAGAGATTTAAACAGCTAATGTGTCCCTTTTTTTTGTAATCTCTTGCCTCTAACCATCGCACGGATAAAATATTTATTTTGGTTTAATGCAGCCCTTGGATGGCGATCAAATGTTGAAATTCTGTCAGTGGAATTGCAAGGCTTAGCAACGTGGGATTTCGTTTTAAATTGCAGAAGTTGTGTTCTGCCAAATGGCAAACTTGTCTCTGTTTAAACTGACTCTCTTGGCTTGACGTGGTGGATTATCCTTCGAGGTTTGGGTGGGACCAATGACCAGGGGAAGCAGCTATGCCTGAGGGAAAGAATTGGCTCAACAAAGGGAATAGAGGGTGCGACTAAAATAATAGATGGGGATTGGAAACAGAGCGTAGCGATCTTGGGTGGAAGGGGCACAGGAACTCATGATTGAGATGGCTAACTGTGGAAGGAACAGGCTTGATGGGCTGACTGGCTTTTTTGTGAGCTTTCTCATCAGTGATAAAACTTGTAACCCATCACTAATCTTTGTTACCAACAGCAGTAGATTTTAAACGAGCTGCTATTTTAAGATTGTCCTCTGAAGAAAGACTTTTCTATAGAACTCTGGCATTGCTTATGTTGTGTAAGTAGAAAAAAGAAAGAACTTGCATTTCTATAGCGCCTTTCACAACCTCAGGACGTCCCAAAACGCTTTACAGCCAATGACGTGCTTTTGAAGTGTAGTCACTGTTGTAATGTAGGAAACCGTGGCAGCCAATTTGCACACAGCAAGCTCCCACAAACAGCAATGTGATAATGACCAGATCGTCTGTTTTAGTGATTTTTATTAAGGGATAAATGTTGGCCAGGACTCCCCTGCTCTTCTTTGAAATAGTGCCACGGCATCTTTTACATCCACCTGAGAGAGCAGATGGGACCTCGGTTTAACGTCTCATCCAAATGACGGCACCTCCGACAGTGCAGCACTCCCTCAGCACTGCACTGGAGTGTCAGCCTAGATCTTGTGCTCAAGTCCCTGGAGTGGGGTTTGAACCCACAACCTTCTGACTCAGACGAGAGTGCGACCCACTGAGCCATGGCTGACACCTTAATAGAGTACAGATGTAGTGTGATGTAGACGGGGAATCCTGAGGACTTGGTACACCACCTGGCAGGTAGACTTGTTCACTGTACGTTAATTAGGATTGAGGAAATTTATTTTAACAGTAAAACTAGGGAAGGGCGGGTCTTCAAATAACTGCTCCCGATTGGTGTGTAGACAGGAATAGAATCATAGAATGATACAGCACTGAAGGAGGCCATTCGGCCCATCATGCCTGTGCCGGCTCTTTGGTAGAGCTGTTCAATTAATCCCACTCTTCAGCTCTTTCTCGGTAGCCCTGCACATTTCTCCCCTTCAAGTATTTAAGTCAATTCCCTTTTGAAAGTTACTATTGAATCTGCTTCCATCAACCTTTCAGGCAGCGCATTCCAGATCATCATAACTCGCTGTGTAATAAAAAAAATCTCTCCTCCCCTCCCTTTATTTTGCCTATTGCATTAAGTTGTGTTCTCTGGTTACCGACCCTCCTGCTAGTGGAAACAGTTTCTCCCTGTCTACTCTATCAAAACCCCTCATGATTTTATACATCTCTATAAAATCTCCTCTTAACCTTCTCTGCTCTAAGAATATTTCTGTATTATGCAAATTGTGCATTGGGGCGAAGCATTCCGGCTAATTCAAACCTCAATTTAATTCTCATTCCTAAATCCTGAACCTTTGCCCGTGCTAGTTTTAATTCATAAGGATTCTTTTCTTCAGTGTGACCAATGTTCCCTCTAAGGATGTGAAGGCCTTAGAGAGGGTGCAGAAAAGATTTACGAGAATGGTTCCAGGGATGAGGGACTTCAGTTACATGGATAGACTGGAGAAGCTGGGGTTGTTCTCCTTGGAGCAGAGAAGGTTGAGAGGAGATTTGATAGAGGTGTTCAAAATCATGAGGGGTCTGGACAGAGTAGATAGAGAGAAACTGTTCCCATTGGCGGAAGGGTCGAGAACCAGAGGACACAGATTTAAGGTGATCGGCAGGAGAGCCAGAGGCGATATGAGGAAAAACTTTTTTTATGCAGCGAGTGGTTAGGATCTGGAATGCACTGCCTGAGAGGGTGGTGGAGGCAGACTCAATCGTGGCTTTCAAAAGGGAATTGGATAAGTACCTGAAGGAAAAAAATTTGTAGGGCTACAGGGAAAGGGCGGGAGAGTGGGACTAGCTGAAGTGCTCTTGCAGAGAGCCGGCATGGGCTCGACGGGCCGAATAGCCTCTTTCTGTGCTGTAACTGTTCTATGATTGAGTGTTTTGGGCCGCGCGGCCCATTCAAGCTTCCGCGCAGGCGCGTTTTTTGCATTGTGAAGTCAGCTCTAAGGATAAGGGGTAAGCCATTTAGGACAGAGATGAGGAGGAATTTCTTCACCTAGAGAGTGGTGAACCTGTGGAATTCTCTACCACAGAAGGCAGTTGAGGCCAATTCATTAAATATATTCAAGAAGGAGTTAGATATATTTCTTAAGGCTAAAGGGATCAAGGGGTATGGGGAGAAGGCAGGGACAGGGTACTGAATTTGGATGATCAGCCATGATCTCATTGAATGGCGGAGCAGGCTCGAGGGGCCGAATGGCCTACTCCTGCTCCTATCTTCTATGTTTCTATGTAAGCTCACCAGCTGCGCGGGACCTCGAGACAGCTGCGCGGCTTAAAGGCAACGTTGAATGTGACTATTTGAGGATTAATGAGATTACAGGGTACATGACAAACACTTTGCACCGAGATACAGCTGGCAGCTCTGGATACACGAGCGCTTGTTTTACGTTCTTTTAATTCCCTACTCTTCATTTAACAGCACGGTTCAAGTGAAGGTTTAACCTCATCAACTGCAGCTTTAAAAAGGAAAAATGCACACATAAGTCACCGTTTTGAAATTAGTTTTAAAGAACATCAGGCAGGCGTCTTAAGACGGCTCCAAGCTTCCATTTTGAGCTTGCTTTGATTTTTGTTTTGTTTTGGAACAACTTGTGCAGAATTCTTTTTGTAAAATAAAAGTCCCTTCAGATGTGTGATGAAGTACAGCAAGTCCTTTATCTGCAGGCTGATGTATTTGAAGGGGAAAACGAAGTGTGTTCATTGCAGTCATAATTAGATGTTGAAAATTAAGTGCTGTAGGAAATTGTGCACAAGTGCAAAACCATGATAGTTTTCTTAATGAATTACTGCCTACATATCATGTATCTAAATGTGCATTGCTTGTTAATTAATGCAGATGTAGGAGCTGTCATCTCTAATCCACCCCTAGTTTATAAGTAAGTGAAGATTGCAAAGGAGTCACAACAAGCGGCATAAATACAGCCATTTAGAATCTGATCATGAAATCCTCACTTGGTTCCTGTTTCTCATCTGCCTTATTACGTTTTTAGGGAGTTGTCAGCTATGGCTCAGTGGGCAGCACTCTTGCCTCCTGAGTTAGAAGGTTTGGGTTCAAGCCCCACTTCAGAGACTTGAGCACAAAAATCTAGGCTGACCCTCCCAGCGCAGTGCTAAGAGAGTGCTGCACTGTCGGAGGTGCCGTCTTTCACGTGAGATATTAAACCGTCTGCCCTTTCGGGTGAATGTGCAAGATCCTGTGGCACTATTTCAAAGAAGAGCAGGGGGAGTTCTCCCCAGTGTTCTTGACTATATTTATCCCGCAACCAACACCTTTATAAAAAAAAAAAAAAAAAAAACCAGATTGTCCGATCATTATCACGTTGCTGATTGTGGGAGCTTGCTGGGTGCAAACTGGCTGCTGTGTTTCCTACATTATAACATTGACTGCAATTCAATTAGTACTTCATTGACTGTAAAGCGCTTTGGGATGTCTCGGTCGTGAAAGGTGTTATAAAAGTGCAAATCTTGCTTAAGCGTGCCGGGGAGAATCCTTCTGCATCTCGGCTGCCCTTTAATAGAAAGCTTGTCCCAGCTCAACTTCAACACTTGGATTTCTGCCTTCTGGGGGGGGGGAAAAAAAGCACAATTCGTTTACTTCGACCCCTTGCAGATTTTAACAGAAGAGTCAGGACAGTCAATAGCCATGGTTACGCAGGGCTGATGGACAGAATGCTCGTAAGCCACAAGGGGAGGAGTGGTTTCACGAGTTACTCTGTCGCGATTACCAGAAGATTCATTCAACTGACCGTTCACTGTTATTCAATTCACCTCCAGTGAGCTGACAGAAGTATAGTGTAGGTGGCGCAGAACTTCGTTGCATGGATAAATTCTGCAGTGGCACAATCCAATAATGTATCAACATGATCAAACTGGCCTGTCCAATCACAGGATATAACTAATGCATTTGCCGGGCAGTTCTTTAATGACCATAATAGAGATGGAAAGGGAGGAAAAAAAACATCTACAAGTGCTGGAAATTGAAATAATAGCAAAATGCTGAGCGTGCAAACTGGTCTGTCAGTAGAGAAGCAAGAGACTAATGTTTTAGTTCGATTCCCTTCGTCCTTCTAATGAAGCGTCCCCTCTTAAATGTCGATACAACTTTAGTCTCGATAGAAGCAAGTACGAAAGCAAAATACTGCGGATGCTGGAAATCTGAAATTAAAAGCAGAAAATGCTGGAAGTACTTCACAGGTGAGGCAGCATCCGTGGAGAGAGGAAAAACAGAGTTCACGTTTTGGGTGGATGACCTTTCGTCAGAAGCTAGCCAAATGTGTTGGATGTTTTTAATTCTGCAAGTTCATTACTGAGATGCAACTCTCTACATTCAAATATTTACAGCAATCATAATGGCAATAGTTATAGAAAAAAAGACTTTCATTTCTATAGCGCCTTTCACAACCTCAGGACGTCCCAAAGGCTTTACAGCCAATGAAGTACTTTTTTTGAAGTGTTGTCACTGTTGTAATGTGGGAAACACTGCAGCCAATTTGTGCACAGCAAGATCCCACAACCAGCGATATGGTAATGACCAGATTGTTGTTGCTGTTGATTGAAGGATAAATATTGGCTCGGATACCGGGGGACAATTCCCCCTGCTCTTCGAAATGGCGCGATGGGATCTTTCACATCCACTCAAGACGGGACCTCGGTTTAACGTGTCATTGTTTCCAACGCTGTTTGAGCGGGAGGTTGGCTCCTGAAATCGGACGACTTTGCATCCATTTTCTGCCTGGAAAGCTTGTGCAACGCAGTCCAATTTCCCTCCCTCTGCTTTATATAAAAAAAAAAAAAAAATACTGTATTATAAATTCTTAATTTATTTGTATAATCACATGTCCAGGACCTTCGGATTGAAAATGAGGAGCTCAAGGGAAAGTTGAAAAAGCTTCACCAAGAGCAGAAGGCATTCCTGGAGCGAGTCAGTGGACTTCAAAAGCAACTGAACCAGGTACAACAACAGCACCAACTTGTATTTATCCAGCACCTTCAACATAGTAAAATGTCCCGCGGCGCTTCACAGGAGCGATTATCCAACAAAGTTTGACACCGAGCCACAAGGAGATATTAGGACAGGTGGCCAAAAGCTTGGTCAAAGAAGGAGGTTTTAAGGAGCGTCTTAAAAGGAGAGAGAGGCGGAGAGGTTTAGGGAGAGAATTCCAGAGCTCGGGCCCCAGGCAGCTGAAGGCACGGCCGCCAATGGTGGAGCGATGGACATTGGGGATGAGCAAGAGGCCAGAGTTGGAGGAGCGCAAAGATCTCGGAGGGTTGTAGGGCTGGAGGAGTTCAGAGAGTTAGGGAGGGGCTGAGGCCATGGAGGGATTTGAAAACAAGGATGAGAATTTTAAAATCGAGGCATTGCCGGACCGGGAGCCAGTGTAGGTGAGCGGGATTTGGTGTGAGTTAGGGTACGGGCAGCAGAGCTTTGGCTGAACTCCAAGTTTTGTGGAGGGTGCAATGTGGGAGGCCAGCCAAGGGAGCAGTGGAATAGTCGAGTCCAGAAGCAAAGGCATGTGATAAAGGTAAGAAGTCACACAACACCAGGTTATAGTCCAACAGCTTTATTTGAAATCACAAGCCAGGTGACGAAGGAGCAGCGCTCCGAAAGCTTGTGATTTCAAATAAAGCTGTTGGACTATAACCTGGTGTTGTGTGACGACTTACATTTGTCCACCCCAGTCCAACTCTGGCATCTCCACACCATGTGATAAAGGAACATTGGGAAGAAGACATTTTTTAAAATTCTAGATTTGCACAGCAGGTCGGTCAGGCTTATTGTTTCTTTTGTGACCCTTCGGCCGAACGCAGTAGTCAGATTGGGCAAGTACGTCTCGGTATTAAGCATTGGATGAAGATATTTAAATTCTGCTTCAGATGCTGAATCGGATCTGTCTGCATTGCATGGCTGTTTGGCGGAACTCGGTAGTAATGACCAGGACTTGGGCAATTTCAAAGTTTTTCCAGATGACACAAGTAAACAGTGAGGTGGACTTCAGCAGGACACAGACAGACTGGTGAAATGGGCAGACACGTGGCAGATTAAATATAATGCAGAGAAGTGTGAAGTGATGCATCTCGGGAGGAAGAATGAGGGGAGACAGTATAAACTGAATGGTATAATTTTAAAGTGGGGGGGGGGAGGAGGGCAGGAACAGAGAGACCTGGGGAATCACATGCACAAATCTTTGAAGATGGCGGGATAAGTGGATCAGCCTGTTTAAAATTAAAAAAGCAGACCGGATCCTTGGTTTTATAAAGCCGAGGCATAGAGTGCAAAAGCAGGGAAGTTATGCTAAACCTTTATAAATCACTGGTTAGGCCTCGGCTGGAGTGTTGCGTCCAATTCTGGGCTTCACACTTTAGGAAGGATGTCGAGGCTTTGAAGAAGCTGCAGAGGAAATTGGTACCTGGGATGAGGGACTTCAGTTATGGGGCGAGGCTGGAGAAGCTGGGATTGTTCTCTAGAGCAGAGAAGGTTAAGGGGAGATTTAGTAGAGGTGTTCAAAATTATAAGGGGTTTTGATATGCAAATAAGGAGACACTGTTTCCACTGGTGGCTGGGTTGGTAACCAGAGAACACAGAGTTACGATATTTGGCAAAAGAACCAGTTGACAAAAGGGAGATGATCATTTTTTTCTGTAACGAGTTATGATCTGCAGTGCATTATTTGAAAGGGCGGTGGGAGCAGATTCAATAGTAACTTTCAAAGGGGAATTGGATAAATACTTGAAAAGGAGAAATTTGCAGGGCTAAGGGGCAAGAGCAGGGGGAGTGGGAATAATTGGAGAGCTCTTTCAAAGAGCCGGCACAGGGACGATGGGCCGAATGACCACCACCTGTGCTGTCATTCTAATATGTTATAGATACTTGATCCATGTGTCCTGATAATTTCATTTGAAATTGAACCTTGGCAGGTGCATATCAGGCAGGTGATTTACTAACTGCTGAAACATGAGTGAGGGATCTTCGACTGATGGCATCCTCTTGGGTCATTGTGAGCAACGTTCCTGCTAAGTTGCGCGGGGGCGCACAGCGGCCTGGGGGTCCCAAAATGAAATGAGCAATTGAAGACTATACTAATGAATTCCTGCTCACCAAGCAATTATAGCTGTTATTTCCTAGGAAATGATTCCTCGCCCCCATTACCACCTCGACAGCAACTTTCTACCTAAGCTGCTGAGTGACATTTGTAAATTTAATCCACGAAAACGACACCAAGTTAAAGTAACGAGAGCACTCTTCAGAAAATCTTTAATTACATACAGTACAAGGAATTTTACTATAAATTTTTGATAAATTAATCAAGATGCATGAACAAGTTATTCGTGGTTTAGCAATTGATTTTTAAGAGCAGGTAATGCTTTTTCTAAAAAAAATGAATCTAATCTACAGAACAGTGAATAGTTGAGTGATTATACGTTGTGATCCAAATGATTCGGCCTGGAGTCTTTATGCCATCATTTTGTGCTCAATGGCTTTTACTGCTGAAGATGAACAATTGTGAGATGGATTCTTTTTCCATCTCTGGTGTTTGTGTGTATGCCTGTCTCTCGCTGTGTATGCCTGTCTCTCGCTGTGTATGCCTGTCTCTCGCTGTGTATGCCTGTCTCGCTCTTTATCTTATTGATATTTCTATAGTCACTATTCCTCTCTCCTCCAAATAGACCACCCTACCTGCTCATCTTTCTCTTTCTATCCTCAATTTTGAAATGAAGGTTCTTTGTGTCGTTTCCTACTTCAACTCATTCTTTTCCGGGACCCGTAAAACTCTGGATCTCCTCTTCGTCCTCCAGTCTGTCCTTTCTCTAATGATCTACGGGCTTTTAAAACTTGAGTCTTGGCATCACCTCACCACCATTACCTCCTTGATTTACCTCGACTTCTCTCCAACTCTTTTCAACTTTGCCGATGTCCTGCATTATGGGCCTTGGATTTTCACCTCGGCTTTGTAGTAGTAAAAGAAAAAGTGACAAAGTTGGTTGGAAATAATCAGCAATTGGTTAGTTACTGACAATACAGCCAGAAAAAGCACTACTGTGAAGGACCTGAGATGAAAATGTAGTCAACATGAAGTGTGTATTCTACTTGATAGTCAAATTGTTGTTCCTGTTATACAGGAGAGCAAGTCAGTGGGAGACCTTCAGAGTGAGGTAAGTAACTTTTTTTAAGTTGTGTCAGTGTGAAATATCTAAATCCCAGAACCTGTTCTACATGCTCTTCGCTCTCCTAAGTCCTCACTCTGTTGAAATCGAGATTCACCCACTATCTCCTACTCTAACTCGTCGTTTCCCAGTTCCCGAGAGCTGTGAAACTAATTAATTCTCTCTATTTTCCCAGCCTCTTACAATCTTCAGGCTTTTAAAATGTGCATCGTCTAATTACTACTGCGGGACTTGATCTATCTCATCTTCTCTCTTAATCTTCCTGCTGTCGCCTCTCTCAGTAACAATAAACGCTTTAGAACCGTACTGTGTATTGTGGCACCTTTACCATTTTCATTTCTCACACAAGCCAGTGTTGTTGCTTTCCTGAGATGAGTTGGAAATTTACCGTCGGCTGCTGTTGAATTATGGACAGTGTTCTTTCTAGGTATTCGCTGGAAACTAACTGACAAGTGCAAGAGAATCCAACTCCGATGGGATGAAATTATTATTCCCGCAAGTTTCTGTTAGCTTTAACTTTCAGACCATTAAGCATCTGGAAAAAGAGGAGGCCATTTGGCTCCTCAAACCAGCTCCTTTCTCACAGCATACACCCATCATGGACTCTCGCTTCACCCAATCAATCTCCTGTGGAGAAGTTCTGCATCAATTCTCACTCGCCCCTAGGGTGAGCGCAAGTTAATTATGGATGAGGAAGGCCGTTCAGCCCATCTTGGCTCACCCATTCATATTGACCAAGTCCCCCTCCCCACCATTGCAGCAACCAAATGGTTCTTGAATTACTCCAGCGAGCGAAAGAGTTAACGTCAGAACTGACGAAAGGTCATCGACCTGAAATGTTAGCTCTGTTTCTCTCTCCACAGATGCTGCCTGACCTGAGTGTTTCCAGCATTTTCTGTTTTTATTTCAGATTTCCAGCAGCTGCAGAATTTTGCTTTTGTGTATTAGATTTTTGTTGGGCAAGGGTTACGGAACCAAGGCGGGCAGGTGGAGCTGAGGTACAGGTCAACCGTGATCTAATTGAATGGCGGAACAGGCTCGAGGGACTGAATGGCCGCCTCCTGTTCCTCTGTTTCTGATCTGTACCAAGTGGTAGCTCTACATTAGGTGATCAGTGATGTAAGAAAACTACTAGGCACTTGGTCTAAGCGTTAAACAAAGCTTTAATCAACTGTTTTACAACATGGAGGTCTAGTTGTGTCCTTCACTAGTTCCTGTTAAGAATGTCCTGCGCAAGCTGGGCCTGTGCCTGAGTATTTATACTCTCCCTGGACAGCGCCACCCGCAGGCCACTCAGTATTATTTCATAAGTAATTCTTTCATAAATGACTGATTCATGTCAATCAGTTTACAATCTGGTCCGTAAGATGTATTTTTGTGCATTTTTTAAAATTCGTTTTTTTAATGGGATGTGGGCGTCGCTGGCAAGGCCATCCCTAATTGCCCTCGAGAAGGTGGTGGTGAGCCGCCGCCTTGGACCGCTGCAGTCCGTGTGGTGAAGGTGCTCCCACAGTGCTGTTAGGGAGGGAGTTCCAGGATTTTGACCCAGCGACGATGAAGGATCGACGATAAATTTCTAAGTCAGGATGGTGTGTGACTTGGAGGTGGTGGTGTTCCCATGAGCCTGCTGCCCTTGTCCTTCTAGGTGGAAGAGGTCGCGGGTTTGGGAGGTGCTGCCGAAGAAGCCTTGGCGACTTGCTGCGGTGCATCTTGTAGATGGTACACACTGGAGACACGGTGCGCCGGTGGTGGAGGGAGTGAATGTTTAAGGTGGTAGAGGGGGTGCCAATCAAGCGGGCTGCTTTGTCCTGGATGGTGTCGAGCTTCTTGAGTGTTGTTGGAGCTGCACTCATCCAGGCAAGAGGAGAGTATTCCATCACACTCCATATTTTTATACCTTCTACATGGGGACACGTTGAACCTTAGTGATTGTTTGGACTCTAAATCTGAATGGTACTTGCACAGTGTGTGATTTATGGTACTCTGCTGTGTTCAATCTTCCAGAGACAGCAGCTGAAAAATCTATTGATGGTAAGAGACCGAGAGCAGGAAGACAGCTTGAAGACACTCGAGAGCCTGAGAGCAAAGCTTAAAAATTATGAGGTACGTGGACTTCTAGGCTGACATTTCGGGGCAAATACTAAATCAATCACAGTTGTGCTTCAAACGTCCAAACCCGTTGCTTCATTCATCGTTGCTATTAGGTTCTGTATCCTATTTTATCTGCTTTGTATTGCAAAGTATTTACAGCACAGAAACAGGCCATTCTGCCCAACAGGTCTGTGCCAGTGTTTATGCACCACATGAGCCTCCTCCCACCCTCTTCATCTCACCCTATCAGCAGTTCCTTCTATTCCTTTCTCCCTTGTACGTTTATCTAGGTTCCCCTTAAATGCATCCCTGCTATTCACCTCAACCACTCCCTGTGGTAGCGAGTTCCACATTCTCGCCACTCTCTGGGTAAAGAAGTTTCTCCTGAATTCCCTATTGGATTTATTAGTGACTAACTTTTATATATTTATGGCTCCCCTAGTTCTGGTTGCCCCCGCAAGTGGAAACACCTTCTCTGCGTCTACCCTATCGAACCCTTTCCTAATCTTGAAGACCTCTGTCTGGTCACCCCTCAGCCTTTGCTCATTTTTAGCGGGGGTGAGGGATAAAAGGTGGGCAGGAACCAGTAGTAGCATTGCACACACGCAACAGATAGGAATATGCTACAGATTGTAGTCACTCGAAATCTCGTGCAACAATTTCCAACCATTTTTAAAAAAAAAAAAGAGGGGATATGTAGTTCAAAATAGTTCAAAAATGAGAAAAGAGCCCTTGTCTTGTGTTGTGTAAGAAAGAGCGAGCAATGCTTTTGCTATTCTCTGGGTGTCCCGAAGTACCTGACACCCCATTAATTCTATTATTTTTGTAGCAAACACCAGCGATTGATTTGTGCAGAATAAATACGCTGAATGGCCAGTTAATTGACTTTCAATGGTTGTGAATGTGTGTTTACCAGGACACTGGGAGAACTCCTTTTGAACAGTGCCGTAGGAACTTTCATGTTCACCTGAACTGGCAGGTGGCGCATTCAGTGTCTCATCCAAAAGGTTGTGGGTTCAAACTCCACTCCCACAAGCCTGCACTGAAGTGTCTGCCTAGATTCTGTGCTCAAGCCCTGGAGTCAGGACTGCGTGCGCAGAGCAGTTTGGTTTTTTTTGCGGTTAATTTTTGCAAATTGTAACAGTCCCGGGTGAATTCACGTTTTATTTATCCTGTCTCTGCACCGGCCCACCTGACTCCGATGTTAATTAAAGATTGTAAATCTGTAATTTAAAAATACAACCGATTAATGCTGGAATCCGCATCTGTAAAGAGAAAAGGGATTATTGACCTTTTGGTCGTGTGAGCCTTCATTAGCTCAGTGAAGGTGACTCATCTGAAACATCAATCAGCTTTGGTTCTGTCTGTATTTGATTTGCAGCATTTGTGTTTATTTTTATTTTTTGAGTCAGCCTTGGCCTCTCGCCCGAGTCAGAAGGTCATGGGTTCAAGCCCCACTCCAGAGACTTGAGCACAAAAATCCAGGCCGACGCTCCAGTGCAGTGCTGAGGGAGTGCTGCACTGTCGGAGGGACAGTACTGAGGGAGTGCGCCGCACTGTCGGAGGGACAGTACTGAGGGAGTGCTGCACTGTCGGCGGGGCAGTACTGAGGGAGTGCTGCACTGTCGGAGGGGCAGTACTGAGGGGAGGGCTGCATCGTCTTTTGGACGAGGCGTTAAACCGAGGGACCTGTCTGCTGTCTTGAGTGGATGTAAAAGGTCCCACGGCACTTGAAAGAAGAGCAGGGGAGTTCTCCCCGGTGTCCTGATCAATATTATTTCTTCTTGGGCAGTCCCTCGGACCGAGGATGACTTGCTTCCACATTAAAAATGAGTTCGCAGGTGACTGATGAGTCAAATGCAGGACCTGCAGTCTCTGTTACAGGTGGGTGGGGTGCTTGGGTTGACATGCGCTGCCTGCGCTTGGCTTCCTCTTGCTCCCGGCGAAGAGACTCGAGGTGTTCGGCACCTTCCCAGATGCTTCGCCTCCACTTTGTGCGGTCTTGGGCCAGAGATTCCCAGGTGTCGGTGGGGATGTTGCACTTTTTCAAGGAGGCTTTGAGGGTGTCCTTGAAGCGTTTCCTCTGCCCACCTGGGCTCCCTTGCCGTGCCAGAGCTCCAAGTAGAGCGCTTGTTTTGGGAGTCTCGTATCGGGCATGTGGATGATGTGACCCATCCATCGGAGCTGATCGAGCGTGGTCAAAGCTTCGATGCTGGGGATGTTGGCCTGAGCAAGAACACTGACGTTGGTGCGCCTATCCTGCCAATGGATTTGCAGGATCTTGTGCATGCAGCGTTGGTGGCACCTCTCCAGTGCTTTGAGGTGCCTGCTGTACATGGTCCATGTCAATATTTATCCCTCAAACAACATCACTAAACCAGATTATCTGGTCATTTATCCCATTGTTGTTTGTGGGAGCTTGCTGTGCGCAAATTAGCTGCCACGTTTCCTACAGTTGCACTTCAAAAGTACTTCATTTGCTTCGAAGCCCTTTGCGGCGTCTCGAGGCTGTGAAAGGTGCTATCTAAATGCAAGTTTGTTCTTTTCATTTGACTCATAGTTTCTCTGACTATCTGTGCAAATTGCTGTTGTTGCAGCTGCTATGCATTTTAATGCGTCCTGTTTCAAGCTAGAGGCTGTGTACTGACTGTAACACAAACTAGTTACTATAGCAGCTGGCTGCTTTCTCCGTGGGCAGGTGGTTGAAGAGACCGAAGGGTATCTTTCACTTGTGGCTATCTCATTGTTTACTGTCCACATGAGCCACAGTCCAGATGCTTTGCTTCTCCTGTGCTGTGATTATGCAGTGATAGTGCCAAAATTAATTTGCGTGGTTAAGTCGATGGCTGCCAGTCACCTTGAATTAGTCCTGTTTTGAATGATATTTTCCCCCTTTTTTAGTGTTGGAAATTGTTGCAGGAGGTTTTTGAGTGATTGCAATCTGTAGCACCTTCCTATCTGTTCTGTGAGCACTGCTTTACCCCTCACGGCCACAAAAAGTGATTGCGTGGTATTTGTCACTGGCTTGAGTTTAAAAAAATAAATAAATTTGAGACTGATATCTAATTTTTGATTGCCATTGCTGAGAATTTGAACGCATTTTCCACTCTTGGCATTCTCTCTCTTGTGTGTGTCACACACTCCCAGGGGAGGTATAGCACAGTCCAAAATCAGAATATAGCATTCTGAATACTGTCCCAGTGAT